>NC_135401.1:0-7500 GCF_051989625.1 Stigmatopora argus | reverse complement strand
TAGGGTTAGGGTTAGGGTTAGGGTTAGGGTTAGGGTTAGGGTTAGGGTTAGGGTTAGGGTTAGGGTTAGGGTTAGGGTTAGGGTTAGGGTTAGGGTTAGGGTTAGGGTTAGGGTTAGGGTTAGGGTTAGGGTTAGGGTTAGGGTTAGGGTTAGGGTTAGGGTTAGGGTTAGGGTTAGGGTTAGGGTTAGGGTTAGGGTTAGGGTTAGGGTTAGGGTTAGGGTTAGGGTTAGGGTTAGGGTTAGGGTTAGGGTTAGGGTTAGGGTTAGGGTTAGGGTTAGGGTTAGGGTTAGGGTTAGGGTTAGGGTTAGGGTTAGGGTTAGGGTTAGGGTTAGGGTTAGGGTTAGGGTTAGGGTTAGGGTTAGGGTTAGGGTTAGGGTTAGGGTTAGGGTTAGGGTTAGGGTTAGGGTTAGGGTTAGGGTTAGGGTTAGGGTTAGGGTTAGGGTTAGGGTTAGGGTTAGGGTTAGGGTTAGGGTTAGGGTTAGGGTTAGGGTTAGGGTTAGGGTTAGGGTTAGGGTTAGGGTTAGGGTTAGGGTTAGGGTTAGGGTTAGGGTTAGGGTTAGGGTTAGGGTTAGGGTTAGGGTTAGGGTTAGGGTTAGGGTTAGGGTTAGGGTTAGGGTTAGGGTTAGGGTTAGGGTTAGGGTTAGGGTTAGGGTTAGGGTTAGGGTTAGGGTTAGGGTTAGGGTTAGGGTTAGGGTTAGGGTTAGGGTTAGGGTTAGGGTTAGGGTTAGGGTTAGGGTTAGGGTTAGGGTTAGGGTTAGGGTTAGGGTTAGGGTTAGGGTTAGGGTTAGGGTTAGGGTTAGGGTTAGGGTTAGGGTTAGGGTTAGGGTTAGGGTTAGGGTTAGGGTTAGGGTTAGGGTTAGGGTTAGGGTTAGGGTTAGGGTTAGGGTTAGGGTTAGGGTTAGGGTTAGGGTTAGGGTTAGGGTTAGGGTTAGGGTTAGGGTTAGGGTTAGGGTTAGGGTTAGGGTTAGGGTTAGGGTTAGGGTTAGGGTTAGGGTTAGGGTTAGGGTTAGGGTTAGGGTTAGGGTTAGGGTTAGGGTTAGGGTTAGGGTTAGGGTTAGGGTTAGGGTTAGGGTTAGGGTTAGGGTTAGGGTTAGGGTTAGGGTTAGGGTTAGGGTTAGGGTTAGGGTTAGGGTTAGGGTTAGGGTTAGGGTTAGGGTTAGGGTTAGGGTTAGGGTTAGGGTTAGGGTTAGGGTTAGGGTTAGGGTTAGGGTTAGGGTTAGGGTTAGGGTTAGGGTTAGGGTTAGGGTTAGGGTTAGGGTTAGGGTTAGGGTTAGGGTTAGGGTTAGGGTTAGGGTTAGGGTTAGGGTTAGGGTTAGGGTTAGGGTTAGGGTTAGGGTTAGGGTTAGGGTTAGGGTTAGGGTTAGGGTTAGGGTTAGGGTTAGGGTTAGGGTTAGGGTTAGGGTTAGGGTTAGGGTTAGGGTTAGGGTTAGGGTTAGGGTTAGGGTTAGGGTTAGGGTTAGGGTTAGGGTTAGGGTTAGGGTTAGGGTTAGGGTTAGGGTTAGGGTTAGGGTTAGGGTTAGGGTTAGGGTTAGGGTTAGGGTTAGGGTTAGGGTTAGGGTTAGGGTTAGGGTTAGGGTTAGGGTTAGGGTTAGGGTTAGGGTTAGGGTTAGGGTTAGGGTTAGGGTTAGGGTTAGGGTTAGGGTTAGGGTTAGGGTTAGGGTTAGGGTTAGGGTTAGGGTTAGGGTTAGGGTTAGGGTTAGGGTTAGGGTTAGGGTTAGGGTTAGGGTTAGGGTTAGGGTTAGGGTTAGGGTTAGGGTTAGGGTTAGGGTTAGGGTTAGGGTTAGGGTTAGGGTTAGGGTTAGGGTTAGGGTTAGGGTTAGGGTTAGGGTTAGGGTTAGGGTTAGGGTTAGGGTTAGGGTTAGGGTTAGGGTTAGGGTTAGGGTTAGGGTTAGGGTTAGGGTTAGGGTTAGGGTTAGGGTTAGGGTTAGGGTTAGGGTTAGGGTTAGGGTTAGGGTTAGGGTTAGGGTTAGGGTTAGGGTTAGGGTTAGGGTTAGGGTTAGGGTTAGGGTTAGGGTTAGGGTTAGGGTTAGGGTTAGGGTTAGGGTTAGGGTTAGGGTTAGGGTTAGGGTTAGGGTTAGGGTTAGGGTTAGGGTTAGGGTTAGGGTTAGGGTTAGGGTTAGGGTTAGGGTTAGGGTTAGGGTTAGGGTTAGGGTTAGGGTTAGGGTTAGGGTTAGGGTTAGGGTTAGGGTTAGGGTTAGGGTTAGGGTTAGGGTTAGGGTTAGGGTTAGGGTTAGGGTTAGGGTTAGGGTTAGGGTTAGGGTTAGGGTTAGGGTTAGGGTTAGGGTTAGGGTTAGGGTTAGGGTTAGGGTTAGGGTTAGGGTTAGGGTTAGGGTTAGGGTTAGGGTTAGGGTTAGGGTTAGGGTTAGGGTTAGGGTTAGGGTTAGGGTTAGGGTTAGGGTTAGGGTTAGGGTTAGGGTTAGGGTTAGGGTTAGGGTTAGGGTTAGGGTTAGGGTTAGGGTTAGGGTTAGGGTTAGGGTTAGGGTTAGGGTTAGGGTTAGGGTTAGGGTTAGGGTTAGGGTTAGGGTTAGGGTTAGGGTTAGGGTTAGGGTTAGGGTTAGGGTTAGGGTTAGGGTTAGGGTTAGGGTTAGGGTTAGGGTTAGGGTTAGGGTTAGGGTTAGGGTTAGGGTTAGGGTTAGGGTTAGGGTTAGGGTTAGGGTTAGGGTTAGGGTTAGGGTTAGGGTTAGGGTTAGGGTTAGGGTTAGGGTTAGGGTTAGGGTTAGGGTTAGGGTTAGGGTTAGGGTTAGGGTTAGGGTTAGGGTTAGGGTTAGGGTTAGGGTTAGGGTTAGGGTTAGGGTTAGGGTTAGGGTTAGGGTTAGGGTTAGGGTTAGGGTTAGGGTTAGGGTTAGGGTTAGGGTTAGGGTTAGGGTTAGGGTTAGGGTTAGGGTTAGGGTTAGGGTTAGGGTTAGGGTTAGGGTTAGGGTTAGGGTTAGGGTTAGGGTTAGGGTTAGGGTTAGGGTTAGGGTTAGGGTTAGGGTTAGGGTTAGGGTTAGGGTTAGGGTTAGGGTTAGGGTTAGGGTTAGGGTTAGGGTTAGGGTTAGGGTTAGGGTTAGGGTTAGGGTTAGGGTTAGGGTTAGGGTTAGGGTTAGGGTTAGGGTTAGGGTTAGGGTTAGGGTTAGGGTTAGGGTTAGGGTTAGGGTTAGGGTTAGGGTTAGGGTTAGGGTTAGGGTTAGGGTTAGGGTTAGGGTTAGGGTTAGGGTTAGGGTTAGGGTTAGGGTTAGGGTTAGGGTTAGGGTTAGGGTTAGGGTTAGGGTTAGGGTTAGGGTTAGGGTTAGGGTTAGGGTTAGGGTTAGGGTTAGGGTTAGGGTTAGGGTTAGGGTTAGGGTTAGGGTTAGGGTTAGGGTTAGGGTTAGGGTTAGGGTTAGGGTTAGGGTTAGGGTTAGGGTTAGGGTTAGGGTTAGGGTTAGGGTTAGGGTTAGGGTTAGGGTTAGGGTTAGGGTTAGGGTTAGGGTTAGGGTTAGGGTTAGGGTTAGGGTTAGGGTTAGGGTTAGGGTTAGGGTTAGGGTTAGGGTTAGGGTTAGGGTTAGGGTTAGGGTTAGGGTTAGGGTTAGGGTTAGGGTTAGGGTTAGGGTTAGGGTTAGGGTTAGGGTTAGGGTTAGGGTTAGGGTTAGGGTTAGGGTTAGGGTTAGGGTTAGGGTTAGGGTTAGGGTTAGGGTTAGGGTTAGGGTTAGGGTTAGGGTTAGGGTTAGGGTTAGGGTTAGGGTTAGGGTTAGGGTTAGGGTTAGGGTTAGGGTTAGGGTTAGGGTTAGGGTTAGGGTTAGGGTTAGGGTTAGGGTTAGGGTTAGGGTTAGGGTTAGGGTTAGGGTTAGGGTTAGGGTTAGGGTTAGGGTTAGGGTTAGGGTTAGGGTTAGGGTTAGGGTTAGGGTTAGGGTTAGGGTTAGGGTTAGGGTTAGGGTTAGGGTTAGGGTTAGGGTTAGGGTTAGGGTTAGGGTTAGGGTTAGGGTTAGGGTTAGGGTTAGGGTTAGGGTTAGGGTTAGGGTTAGGGTTAGGGTTAGGGTTAGGGTTAGGGTTAGGGTTAGGGTTAGGGTTAGGGTTAGGGTTAGGGTTAGGGTTAGGGTTAGGGTTAGGGTTAGGGTTAGGGTTAGGGTTAGGGTTAGGGTTAGGGTTAGGGTTAGGGTTAGGGTTAGGGTTAGGGTTAGGGTTAGGGTTAGGGTTAGGGTTAGGGTTAGGGTTAGGGTTAGGGTTAGGGTTAGGGTTAGGGTTAGGGTTAGGGTTAGGGTTAGGGTTAGGGTTAGGGTTAGGGTTAGGGTTAGGGTTAGGGTTAGGGTTAGGGTTAGGGTTAGGGTTAGGGTTAGGGTTAGGGTTAGGGTTAGGGTTAGGGTTAGGGTTAGGGTTAGGGTTAGGGTTAGGGTTAGGGTTAGGGTTAGGGTTAGGGTTAGGGTTAGGGTTAGGGTTAGGGTTAGGGTTAGGGTTAGGGTTAGGGTTAGGGTTAGGGTTAGGGTTAGGGTTAGGGTTAGGGTTAGGGTTAGGGTTAGGGTTAGGGTTAGGGTTAGGGTTAGGGTTAGGGTTAGGGTTAGGGTTAGGGTTAGGGTTAGGGTTAGGGTTAGGGTTAGGGTTAGGGTTAGGGTTAGGGTTAGGGTTAGGGTTAGGGTTAGGGTTAGGGTTAGGGTTAGGGTTAGGGTTAGGGTTAGGGTTAGGGTTAGGGTTAGGGTTAGGGTTAGGGTTAGGGTTAGGGTTAGGGTTAGGGTTAGGGTTAGGGTTAGGGTTAGGGTTAGGGTTAGGGTTAGGGTTAGGGTTAGGGTTAGGGTTAGGGTTAGGGTTAGGGTTAGGGTTAGGGTTAGGGTTAGGGTTAGGGTTAGGGTTAGGGTTAGGGTTAGGGTTAGGGTTAGGGTTAGGGTTAGGGTTAGGGTTAGGGTTAGGGTTAGGGTTAGGGTTAGGGTTAGGGTTAGGGTTAGGGTTAGGGTTAGGGTTAGGGTTAGGGTTAGGGTTAGGGTTAGGGTTAGGGTTAGGGTTAGGGTTAGGGTTAGGGTTAGGGTTAGGGTTAGGGTTAGGGTTAGGGTTAGGGTTAGGGTTAGGGTTAGGGTTAGGGTTAGGGTTAGGGTTAGGGTTAGGGTTAGGGTTAGGGTTAGGGTTAGGGTTAGGGTTAGGGTTAGGGTTAGGGTTAGGGTTAGGGTTAGGGTTAGGGTTAGGGTTAGGGTTAGGGTTAGGGTTAGGGTTAGGGTTAGGGTTAGGGTTAGGGTTAGGGTTAGGGTTAGGGTTAGGGTTAGGGTTAGGGTTAGGGTTAGGGTTAGGGTTAGGGTTAGGGTTAGGGTTAGGGTTAGGGTTAGGGTTAGGGTTAGGGTTAGGGTTAGGGTTAGGGTTAGGGTTAGGGTTAGGGTTAGGGTTAGGGTTAGGGTTAGGGTTAGGGTTAGGGTTAGGGTTAGGGTTAGGGTTAGGGTTAGGGTTAGGGTTAGGGTTAGGGTTAGGGTTAGGGTTAGGGTTAGGGTTAGGGTTAGGGTTAGGGTTAGGGTTAGGGTTAGGGTTAGGGTTAGGGTTAGGGTTAGGGTTAGGGTTAGGGTTAGGGTTAGGGTTAGGGTTAGGGTTAGGGTTAGGGTTAGGGTTAGGGTTAGGGTTAGGGTTAGGGTTAGGGTTAGGGTTAGGGTTAGGGTTAGGGTTAGGGTTAGGGTTAGGGTTAGGGTTAGGGTTAGGGTTAGGGTTAGGGTTAGGGTTAGGGTTAGGGTTAGGGTTAGGGTTAGGGTTAGGGTTAGGGTTAGGGTTAGGGTTAGGGTTAGGGTTAGGGTTAGGGTTAGGGTTAGGGTTAGGGTTAGGGTTAGGGTTAGGGTTAGGGTTAGGGTTAGGGTTAGGGTTAGGGTTAGGGTTAGGGTTAGGGTTAGGGTTAGGGTTAGGGTTAGGGTTAGGGTTAGGGTTAGGGTTAGGGTTAGGGTTAGGGTTAGGGTTAGGGTTAGGGTTAGGGTTAGGGTTAGGGTTAGGGTTAGGGTTAGGGTTAGGGTTAGGGTTAGGGTTAGGGTTAGGGTTAGGGTTAGGGTTAGGGTTAGGGTTAGGGTTAGGGTTAGGGTTAGGGTTAGGGTTAGGGTTAGGGTTAGGGTTAGGGTTAGGGTTAGGGTTAGGGTTAGGGTTAGGGTTAGGGTTAGGGTTAGGGTTAGGGTTAGGGTTAGGGTTAGGGTTAGGGTTAGGGTTAGGGTTAGGGTTAGGGTTAGGGTTAGGGTTAGGGTTAGGGTTAGGGTTAGGGTTAGGGTTAGGGTTAGGGTTAGGGTTAGGGTTAGGGTTAGGGTTAGGGTTAGGGTTAGGGTTAGGGTTAGGGTTAGGGTTAGGGTTAGGGTTAGGGTTAGGGTTAGGGTTAGGGTTAGGGTTAGGGTTAGGGTTAGGGTTAGGGTTAGGGTTAGGGTTAGGGTTAGGGTTAGGGTTAGGGTTAGGGTTAGGGTTAGGGTTAGGGTTAGGGTTAGGGTTAGGGTTAGGGTTAGGGTTAGGGTTAGGGTTAGGGTTAGGGTTAGGGTTAGGGTTAGGGTTAGGGTTAGGGTTAGGGTTAGGGTTAGGGTTAGGGTTAGGGTTAGGGTTAGGGTTAGGGTTAGGGTTAGGGTTAGGGTTAGGGTTAGGGTTAGGGTTAGGGTTAGGGTTAGGGTTAGGGTTAGGGTTAGGGTTAGGGTTAGGGTTAGGGTTAGGGTTAGGGTTAGGGTTAGGGTTAGGGTTAGGGTTAGGGTTAGGGTTAGGGTTAGGGTTAGGGTTAGGGTTAGGGTTAGGGTTAGGGTTAGGGTTAGGGTTAGGGTTAGGGTTAGGGTTAGGGTTAGGGTTAGGGTTAGGGTTAGGGTTAGGGTTAGGGTTAGGGTTAGGGTTAGGGTTAGGGTTAGGGTTAGGGTTAGGGTTAGGGTTAGGGTTAGGGTTAGGGTTAGGGTTAGGGTTAGGGTTAGGGTTAGGGTTAGGGTTAGGGTTAGGGTTAGGGTTAGGGTTAGGGTTAGGGTTAGGGTTAGGGTTAGGGTTAGGGTTAGGGTTAGGGTTAGGGTTAGGGTTAGGGTTAGGGTTAGGGTTAGGGTTAGGGTTAGGGTTAGGGTTAGGGTTAGGGTTAGGGTTAGGGTTAGGGTTAGGGTTAGGGTTAGGGTTAGGGTTAGGGTTAGGGTTAGGGTTAGGGTTAGGGTTAGGGGTTAGGGTTAGGGTTAGGGTTAGGGTTAGGGTTAGGGTTAGGGTTAGGGTTAGGGTTAGGGTTAGGGTTAGGGTTAGGGTTAGGGTTAGGGTTAGGGTTAGGGTTAGGGTTAGGGTTAGGGTTAGGGTTAGGGTTAGGGTTAGGGTTAGGGTTAGGGTTAGGGTTAGGGTTAGGGTTAGGGTTAGGGTTAGGGTTAGGGTTAGGGTTAGGGTTAGGGTTAGGGTTAGGGTTAGGGTTAGGGTTAGGGTTAGGGTTAGGGTTAGGGTTAGGGTTAGGGTTAGGGTTAGGGTTAGGGTTAGGGTTAGGGTTAGGGTTAGGGTTAGGGTTAGGGTTAGGGTTAGGGTTAGGGTTAGGGTTAGGGTTAGGGTTAGGGTTAGGGTTAGGGTTAGGGTTAGGGTTAGGGTTAGGGTTAGGGTTAGGGTTAGGG
>NC_135400.1:18000892-18010310 GCF_051989625.1 Stigmatopora argus | reverse complement strand
AACCCTAACCCTAACCCTAACCCTAACCCTAACCCTAACCCTAACCCTAACCCTAACCCTAACCCTAACCCTAACCCTAACCCTAACCCTAACCCTAACCCTAACCCTAACCCTAACCCTAACCCTAACCCTAACCCTAACCCTAACCCTAACCCTAACCCTAACCCTAACCCTAACCCTAACCCTAACCCTAACCCTAACCCTAACCCTAACCCTAACCCTAACCCTAACCCTAACCCTAACCCTAACCCTAACCCTAACCCTAACCCTAACCCTAACCCTAACCCTAACCCTAACCCTAACCCTAACCCTAACCCTAACCCTAACCCTAACCCTAACCCTAACCCTAACCCTAACCCTAACCCTAACCCTAACCCTAACCCTAACCCTAACCCTAACCCTAACCCTAACCCTAACCCTAACCCTAACCCTAACCCTAACCCTAACCCTAACCCTAACCCTAACCCTAACCCTAACCCTAACCCTAACCCTAACCCTAACCCTAACCCTAACCCTAACCCTAACCCTAACCCTAACCCTAACCCTAACCCTAACCCTAACCCTAACCCTAACCCTAACCCTAACCCTAACCCTAACCCTAACCCTAACCCTAACCCTAACCCTAACCCTAACCCTAACCCTAACCCTAACCCTAACCCTAACCCTAACCCTAACCCTAACCCTAACCCTAACCCTAACCCTAACCCTAACCCTAACCCTAACCCTAACCCTAACCCTAACCCTAACCCTAACCCTAACCCTAACCCTAACCCTAACCCTAACCCTAACCCTAACCCTAACCCTAACCCTAACCCTAACCCTAACCCTAACCCTAACCCTAACCCTAACCCTAACCCTAACCCTAACCCTAACCCTAACCCTAACCCTAACCCTAACCCTAACCCTAACCCTAACCCTAACCCTAACCCTAACCCTAACCCTAACCCTAACCCTAACCCTAACCCTAACCCTAACCCTAACCCTAACCCTAACCCTAACCCTAACCCTAACCCTAACCCTAACCCTAACCCTAACCCTAACCCTAACCCTAACCCTAACCCTAACCCTAACCCTAACCCTAACCCTAACCCTAACCCTAACCCTAACCCTAACCCTAACCCTAACCCTAACCCTAACCCTAACCCTAACCCTAACCCTAACCCTAACCCTAACCCTAACCCTAACCCTAACCCTAACCCTAACCCTAACCCTAACCCTAACCCTAACCCTAACCCTAACCCTAACCCTAACCCTAACCCTAACCCTAACCCTAACCCTAACCCTAACCCTAACCCTAACCCTAACCCTAACCCTAACCCTAACCCTAACCCTAACCCTAACCCTAACCCTAACCCTAACCCTAACCCTAACCCTAACCCTAACCCTAACCCTAACCCTAACCCTAACCCTAACCCTAACCCTAACCCTAACCCTAACCCTAACCCTAACCCTAACCCTAACCCTAACCCTAACCCTAACCCTAACCCTAACCCTAACCCTAACCCTAACCCTAACCCTAACCCTAACCCTAACCCTAACCCTAACCCTAACCCTAACCCTAACCCTAACCCTAACCCTAACCCTAACCCTAACCCTAACCCTAACCCTAACCCTAACCCTAACCCTAACCCTAACCCTAACCCTAACCCTAACCCTAACCCTAACCCTAACCCTAACCCTAACCCTAACCCTAACCCTAACCCTAACCCTAACCCTAACCCTAACCCTAACCCTAACCCTAACCCTAACCCTAACCCTAACCCTAACCCTAACCCTAACCCTAACCCTAACCCTAACCCTAACCCTAACCCTAACCCTAACCCTAACCCTAACCCTAACCCTAACCCTAACCCTAACCCTAACCCTAACCCTAACCCTAACCCTAACCCTAACCCTAACCCTAACCCTAACCCTAACCCTAACCCTAACCCTAACCCTAACCCTAACCCTAACCCTAACCCTAACCCTAACCCTAACCCTAACCCTAACCCTAACCCTAACCCTAACCCTAACCCTAACCCTAACCCTAACCCTAACCCTAACCCTAACCCTAACCCTAACCCTAACCCTAACCCTAACCCTAACCCTAACCCTAACCCTAACCCTAACCCTAACCCTAACCCTAACCCTAACCCTAACCCTAACCCTAACCCTAACCCTAACCCTAACCCTAACCCTAACCCTAACCCTAACCCTAACCCTAACCCTAACCCTAACCCTAACCCTAACCCTAACCCTAACCCTAACCCTAACCCTAACCCTAACCCTAACCCTAACCCTAACCCTAACCCTAACCCTAACCCTAACCCTAACCCTAACCCTAACCCTAACCCTAACCCTAACCCTAACCCTAACCCTAACCCTAACCCTAACCCTAACCCTAACCCTAACCCTAACCCTAACCCTAACCCTAACCCTAACCCTAACCCTAACCCTAACCCTAACCCTAACCCTAACCCTAACCCTAACCCTAACCCTAACCCTAACCCTAACCCTAACCCTAACCCTAACCCTAACCCTAACCCTAACCCTAACCCTAACCCTAACCCTAACCCTAACCCTAACCCTAACCCTAACCCTAACCCTAACCCTAACCCTAACCCTAACCCTAACCCTAACCCTAACCCTAACCCTAACCCTAACCCTAACCCTAACCCTAACCCTAACCCTAACCCTAACCCTAACCCTAACCCTAACCCTAACCCTAACCCTAACCCTAACCCTAACCCTAACCCTAACCCTAACCCTAACCCTAACCCTAACCCTAACCCTAACCCTAACCCTAACCCTAACCCTAACCCTAACCCTAACCCTAACCCTAACCCTAACCCTAACCCTAACCCTAACCCTAACCCTAACCCTAACCCTAACCCTAACCCTAACCCTAACCCTAACCCTAACCCTAACCCTAACCCTAACCCTAACCCTAACCCTAACCCTAACCCTAACCCTAACCCTAACCCTAACCCTAACCCTAACCCTAACCCTAACCCTAACCCTAACCCTAACCCTAACCCTAACCCTAACCCTAACCCTAACCCTAACCCTAACCCTAACCCTAACCCTAACCCTAACCCTAACCCTAACCCTAACCCTAACCCTAACCCTAACCCTAACCCTAACCCTAACCCTAACCCTAACCCTAACCCTAACCCTAACCCTAACCCTAACCCTAACCCTAACCCTAACCCTAACCCTAACCCTAACCCTAACCCTAACCCTAACCCTAACCCTAACCCTAACCCTAACCCTAACCCTAACCCTAACCCTAACCCTAACCCTAACCCTAACCCTAACCCTAACCCTAACCCTAACCCTAACCCTAACCCTAACCCTAACCCTAACCCTAACCCTAACCCTAACCCTAACCCTAACCCTAACCCTAACCCTAACCCTAACCCTAACCCTAACCCTAACCCTAACCCTAACCCTAACCCTAACCCTAACCCTAACCCTAACCCTAACCCTAACCCTAACCCTAACCCTAACCCTAACCCTAACCCTAACCCTAACCCTAACCCTAACCCTAACCCTAACCCTAACCCTAACCCTAACCCTAACCCTAACCCTAACCCTAACCCTAACCCTAACCCTAACCCTAACCCTAACCCTAACCCTAACCCTAACCCTAACCCTAACCCTAACCCTAACCCTAACCCTAACCCTAACCCTAACCCTAACCCTAACCCTAACCCTAACCCTAACCCTAACCCTAACCCTAACCCTAACCCTAACCCTAACCCTAACCCTAACCCTAACCCTAACCCTAACCCTAACCCTAACCCTAACCCTAACCCTAACCCTAACCCTAACCCTAACCCTAACCCTAACCCTAACCCTAACCCTAACCCTAACCCTAACCCTAACCCTAACCCTAACCCTAACCCTAACCCTAACCCTAACCCTAACCCTAACCCTAACCCTAACCCTAACCCTAACCCTAACCCTAACCCTAACCCTAACCCTAACCCTAACCCTAACCCTAACCCTAACCCTAACCCTAACCCTAACCCTAACCCTAACCCTAACCCTAACCCTAACCCTAACCCTAACCCTAACCCTAACCCTAACCCTAACCCTAACCCTAACCCTAACCCTAACCCTAACCCTAACCCTAACCCTAACCCTAACCCTAACCCTAACCCTAACCCTAACCCTAACCCTAACCCTAACCCTAACCCTAACCCTAACCCTAACCCTAACCCTAACCCTAACCCTAACCCTAACCCTAACCCTAACCCTAACCCTAACCCTAACCCTAACCCTAACCCTAACCCTAACCCTAACCCTAACCCTAACCCTAACCCTAACCCTAACCCTAACCCTAACCCTAACCCTAACCCTAACCCTAACCCTAACCCTAACCCTAACCCTAACCCTAACCCTAACCCTAACCCTAACCCTAACCCTAACCCTAACCCTAACCCTAACCCTAACCCTAACCCTAACCCTAACCCTAACCCTAACCCTAACCCTAACCCTAACCCTAACCCTAACCCTAACCCTAACCCTAACCCTAACCCTAACCCTAACCCTAACCCTAACCCTAACCCTAACCCTAACCCTAACCCTAACCCTAACCCTAACCCTAACCCTAACCCTAACCCTAACCCTAACCCTAACCCTAACCCTAACCCTAACCCTAACCCTAACCCTAACCCTAACCCTAACCCTAACCCTAACCCTAACCCTAACCCTAACCCTAACCCTAACCCTAACCCTAACCCTAACCCTAACCCTAACCCTAACCCTAACCCTAACCCTAACCCTAACCCTAACCCTAACCCTAACCCTAACCCTAACCCTAACCCTAACCCTAACCCTAACCCTAACCCTAACCCTAACCCTAACCCTAACCCTAACCCTAACCCTAACCCTAACCCTAACCCTAACCCTAACCCTAACCCTAACCCTAACCCTAACCCTAACCCTAACCCTAACCCTAACCCTAACCCTAACCCTAACCCTAACCCTAACCCTAACCCTAACCCTAACCCTAACCCTAACCCTAACCCTAACCCTAACCCTAACCCTAACCCTAACCCTAACCCTAACCCTAACCCTAACCCTAACCCTAACCCTAACCCTAACCCTAACCCTAACCCTAACCCTAACCCTAACCCTAACCCTAACCCTAACCCTAACCCTAACCCTAACCCTAACCCTAACCCTAACCCTAACCCTAACCCTAACCCTAACCCTAACCCTAACCCTAACCCTAACCCTAACCCTAACCCTAACCCTAACCCTAACCCTAACCCTAACCCTAACCCTAACCCTAACCCTAACCCTAACCCTAACCCTAACCCTAACCCTAACCCTAACCCTAACCCTAACCCTAACCCTAACCCTAACCCTAACCCTAACCCTAACCCTAACCCTAACCCTAACCCTAACCCTAACCCTAACCCTAACCCTAACCCTAACCCTAACCCTAACCCTAACCCTAACCCTAACCCTAACCCTAACCCTAACCCTAACCCTAACCCTAACCCTAACCCTAACCCTAACCCTAACCCTAACCCTAACCCTAACCCTAACCCTAACCCTAACCCTAACCCTAACCCTAACCCTAACCCTAACCCTAACCCTAACCCTAACCCTAACCCTAACCCTAACCCTAACCCTAACCCTAACCCTAACCCTAACCCTAACCCTAACCCTAACCCTAACCCTAACCCTAACCCTAACCCTAACCCTAACCCTAACCCTAACCCTAACCCTAACCCTAACCCTAACCCTAACCCTAACCCTAACCCTAACCCTAACCCTAACCCTAACCCTAACCCTAACCCTAACCCTAACCCTAACCCTAACCCTAACCCTAACCCTAACCCTAACCCTAACCCTAACCCTAACCCTAACCCTAACCCTAACCCTAACCCTAACCCTAACCCTAACCCTAACCCTAACCCTAACCCTAACCCTAACCCTAACCCTAACCCTAACCCTAACCCTAACCCTAACCCTAACCCTAACCCTAACCCTAACCCTAACCCTAACCCTAACCCTAACCCTAACCCTAACCCTAACCCTAACCCTAACCCTAACCCTAACCCTAACCCTAACCCTAACCCTAACCCTAACCCTAACCCTAACCCTAACCCTAACCCTAACCCTAACCCTAACCCTAACCCTAACCCTAACCCTAACCCTAACCCTAACCCTAACCCTAACCCTAACCCTAACCCTAACCCTAACCCTAACCCTAACCCTAACCCTAACCCTAACCCTAACCCTAACCCTAACCCTAACCCTAACCCTAACCCTAACCCTAACCCTAACCCTAACCCTAACCCTAACCCTAACCCTAACCCTAACCCTAACCCTAACCCTAACCCTAACCCTAACCCTAACCCTAACCCTAACCCTAACCCTAACCCTAACCCTAACCCTAACCCTAACCCTAACCCTAACCCTAACCCTAACCCTAACCCTAACCCTAACCCTAACCCTAACCCTAACCCTAACCCTAACCCTAACCCTAACCCTAACCCTAACCCTAACCCTAACCCTAACCCTAACCCTAACCCTAACCCTAACCCTAACCCTAACCCTAACCCTAACCCTAACCCTAACCCTAACCCTAACCCTAACCCTAACCCTAACCCTAACCCTAACCCTAACCCTAACCCTAACCCTAACCCTAACCCTAACCCTAACCCTAACCCTAACCCTAACCCTAACCCTAACCCTAACCCTAACCCTAACCCTAACCCTAACCCTAACCCTAACCCTAACCCTAACCCTAACCCTAACCCTAACCCTAACCCTAACCCTAACCCTAACCCTAACCCTAACCCTAACCCTAACCCTAACCCTAACCCTAACCCTAACCCTAACCCTAACCCTAACCCTAACCCTAACCCTAACCCTAACCCTAACCCTAACCCTAACCCTAACCCTAACCCTAACCCTAACCCTAACCCTAACCCTAACCCTAACCCTAACCCTAACCCTAACCCTAACCCTAACCCTAACCCTAACCCTAACCCTAACCCTAACCCTAACCCTAACCCTAACCCTAACCCTAACCCTAACCCTAACCCTAACCCTAACCCTAACCCTAACCCTAACCCTAACCCTAACCCTAACCCTAACCCTAACCCTAACCCTAACCCTAACCCTAACCCTAACCCTAACCCTAACCCTAACCCTAACCCTAACCCTAACCCTAACCCTAACCCTAACCCTAACCCTAACCCTAACCCTAACCCTAACCCTAACCCTAACCCTAACCCTAACCCTAACCCTAACCCTAACCCTAACCCTAACCCTAACCCTAACCCTAACCCTAACCCTAACCCTAACCCTAACCCTAACCCTAACCCTAACCCTAACCCTAACCCTAACCCTAACCCTAACCCTAACCCTAACCCTAACCCTAACCCTAACCCTAACCCTAACCCTAACCCTAACCCTAACCCTAACCCTAACCCTAACCCTAACCCTAACCCTAACCCTAACCCTAACCCTAACCCTAACCCTAACCCTAACCCTAACCCTAACCCTAACCCTAACCCTAACCCTAACCCTAACCCTAACCCTAACCCTAACCCTAACCCTAACCCTAACCCTAACCCTAACCCTAACCCTAACCCTAACCCTAACCCTAACCCTAACCCTAACCCTAACCCTAACCCTAACCCTAACCCTAACCCTAACCCTAACCCTAACCCTAACCCTAACCCTAACCCTAACCCTAACCCTAACCCTAACCCTAACCCTAACCCTAACCCTAACCCTAACCCTAACCCTAACCCTAACCCTAACCCTAACCCTAACCCTAACCCTAACCCTAACCCTAACCCTAACCCTAACCCTAACCCTAACCCTAACCCTAACCCTAACCCTAACCCTAACCCTAACCCTAACCCTAACCCTAACCCTAACCCTAACCCTAACCCTAACCCTAACCCTAACCCTAACCCTAACCCTAACCCTAACCCTAACCCTAACCCTAACCCTAACCCTAACCCTAACCCTAACCCTAACCCTAACCCTAACCCTAACCCTAACCCTAACCCTAACCCTAACCCTAACCCTAACCCTAACCCTAACCCTAACCCTAACCCTAACCCTAACCCTAACCCTAACCCTAACCCTAACCCTAACCCTAACCCTAACCCTAACCCTAACCCTAACCCTAACCCTAACCCTAACCCTAACCCTAACCCTAACCCTAACCCTAACCCTAACCCTAACCCTAACCCTAACCCTAACCCTAACCCTAACCCTAACCCTAACCCTAACCCTAACCCTAACCCTAACCCTAACCCTAACCCTAACCCTAACCCTAACCCTAACCCTAACCCTAACCCTAACCCTAACCCTAACCCTAACCCTAACCCTAACCCTAACCCTAACCCTAACCCTAACCCTAACCCTAACCCTAACCCTAACCCTAACCCTAACCCTAACCCTAACCCTAACCCTAACCCTAACCCTAACCCTAACCCTAACCCTAACCCTAACCCTAACCCTAACCCTAACCCTAACCCTAACCCTAACCCTAACCCTAACCCTAACCCTAACCCTAACCCTAACCCTAACCCTAACCCTAACCCTAACCCTAACCCTAACCCTAACCCTAACCCTAACCCTAACCCTAACCCTAACCCTAACCCTAACCCTAACCCTAACCCTAACCCTAACCCTAACCCTAACCCTAACCCTAACCTCCTAACCCTAACCCTAACCCTAACCCTAACCCTAACCCTAACCCTAACCCTAACCCTAACCCTAACCCTAACCCTAACCCTAACCCTAACCCTAACCCTAACCCTAACCCTAACCCTAACCCTAACCCTAACCCTAACCCTAACCCTAACCCTAACCCTAACCCTAACCCTAACCCTAACCCTAACCCTAACCCTAACCCTAACCCTAACCCTAACCCTAACCCTAACCCTAACCCTAACCCTAACCCTAACCCTAACCCTAACCCTAACCCTAACCCTAACCCTAACCCTAACCCTAACCCTAACCCTAACCCTAACCCTAACCCTAACCCTAACCCTAACCCTAACCCTAACCCTAACCCTAACCCTAACCCTAACCCTAACCCTAACCCTAACCCTAACCCTAACCCTAACCCTAACCCTAACCCTAACCCTAACCCTAACCCTAACCCTAACCCTAACCCTAACCCTAACCCTAACCCTAACCCTAACCCTAACCCTAACCCTAACCCTAACCCTAACCCTAACCCTAACCCTAACCCTAACCCTAACCCTAACCCTAACCCTAACCCTAACCCTAACCCTAACCCTAACCCTAACCCTAACCCTAACCCTAACCCTAACCCTAACCCTAACCCTAACCCTAACCCTAACCCTAACCCTAACCCTAACCCTAACCCTAACCCTAACCCTAACCCTAACCCTAACCCTAACCCTAACCCTAACCCTAACCCTAA
>NC_135400.1:17830892-17995892 GCF_051989625.1 Stigmatopora argus | reverse complement strand
AAAACAGCAACCAAACAAAACGGAATTTCTTTAAAAGGGCACCTATGTCTAATATAAGTGAATAAAACATCTAATATTCACCACTTTGAACACAAGAAACTTGCATTAGACAGCTTGAGACAAATTCAAAGATGTGTCCACACGTGGCGTTGATTAAGGGTCTGCAGCAGGTACACGGTCGATTGGTCGCGGCGACCAAAAGACCGGCGCCTAATCGACCGCACACGCTGCAGAAGCACCTGTAGACTTAACCCCGTTTTCCATAACTATTTGGAGCTGCAGTACTTTTTACATTGAAAAAATTACACGGCACACCAACATCTTAATCTTATAATTTAAAATTAACAATATAATGTAATTTTCATTAAACCTTTATCAACAAGAATCAAAGAAGCCCTCCAACAAATATTTCAAATTCCAATGTTCACTGACCATTGTCGCATAAAGTTGTACCCAATACCACAATGAAAAACAGCAACCAAACAAAACGGAATTTCTTTAAAAGGACACCTACGTCTAATATAAGTGAATAAAACAGTCAATAGTCGCCACTTTGAACAAGGCTTAAGTCTCACGGGCACGTTTGAAACGTTAACATTTAATTCCACAATTTCGACACCGTTTCACAATCCGGCTCATGTCATCAATCACGCCTACGAATAAACTAGTTTCAGCAAAAGATGTTAACGCCAAACACATGCCAGAATACGCCAAAACGGAGAAAAACATTAATCAATTACAAGAGACTTGCATTCGACGGCTGCTTGAAGAAGCAGGGCATGGATAAGATTATTTTTTGTGTCAGAAATACATTTGCCTCGCAAAAATAGTGCATTTTAATTTAGGCCACAGCAAATAACCCTAACCCCTTAACTCTTCCCAGTAGATATTAATAATTGAAAATGATTGCAATATATTTCTAATTCCAGTTTTTAATATTTTGAAAATGTAGAAAAGAAAATCGGTGTGTAACTCGCTAAGTTTCAAGGAAATTTATCACATTTGGCTGCCTTTGTAATTGAGTTCTGACATTAGGGGGCGATTAAAATGCATGCGCAATCGCGGTATCAGCTGTCGGACCGACAGGAATATTAAAAGGCCTTGAAGGTCAGCGCCATGAGTCCATCGGCACAAACAAACGGCCACGACAAGAAACTTTGCGCGCGGGAGCCGAGCGAGTCGGCGATGAGAGACGACCGCGGATGAAAAGCCATGGCGTGGTGACCGGCGAACGGACGAGGGACGCGGACGACGGACAGACGTGACGTCCCCTCCTGTCTTGTCTCGTCTCAAATGCGATGAGGCCAAGGGGACTGGGACAACAACTCTTTGTTGCCCTTTTCAGGTGTCACTGATTGATATTCATACATGCGGATGTGTCAACATCCCAAAACACTGAATGATTCACCTCGGCTTGGGATTTAAGCGCAAAAGTGTGGTTCTTGCGAAAACTTGACATTCTTCTTCCCAAACACTCAATAGTCAAATTTCTACAAAGTACACCGTCTAAATAAATGAGTTGGAATGGGAAATGAAACGGTGTGACAGTGTGGCTTCACAGCGCCCGCGCACTTTTTCCGGCTCATACATGTAAACTCGATTTTGACGCTATAAAAAGGACGGACACGGCGAAGAGTCAAAGGAGGGGTAGCCATGGACAAAGGTAGGAGATCTCCGCCGGCGGCAATTCCCACTTGTGGCGCCATTCCTTACATTGGCTTTTCTTCTTATCGCTTTGGCCAAAAGTCAAAATGGCCATTATCAGAGTTTCTTTGCAAACGAGCAAAACGCCACATACGGCGGAGCAATTGCTCCACCACGTTGGCATCGCTTGACGTCAATGTGGAGCAATTATTCCACATTGGCATCGTTTGACGTCAATGTGGAGCAATTGCTCCACATTGGCATCGCTTCACGCCAATTCCGTCCTCGCTTGACGGACGCTTTTGCGACTTGTGCCAGCCTCAATGCAAAGAGCCCACCAGAAGCTCAACAAAGTGGCTTTTGCCACGTCGACAAAATAGTCATCCGAATAGGGGGAGGGGGCGCTGGTCACCCGCAGCCCGTGTCCCCGTGCGCGAACCGCCAATGACAACCCTGTCCCACTGGAAGACGCGAGCCTCCGTCTGTCCTTCCGTCTCTTGCAGCGGTTCTCTTCCTGTCACTGGCTACGCTGTCCGCCGTGCGTTGTCAGCTGGTCCCGGACAGCCAGCGAGTGTTCGCCATCGCCGTGAGTCGGGTGCAGCACCTCCACCTGCTGGCCCAGAGGCTATTTGCCGATTTTGTGAGTGCGGCCGCGCCGACTGCCTTTGCAAATGTGCGTTTTGCTGATTTGCGCCTTCTCCCTAGGAGGCTTCTCTGCAGATGGAGGATCAGCGCCAGCTCAACAAAATCTTCCTTCGAGATTTCTGCAAGTCCGATTACATCGTCAGCCCCCTCGACAAGCAAGACACGCAACGGAGCTCGGTCGGTCAGCGGGCCCCGACTCATTTCTTGCCATTCAAAGTCGAAGCCAGGGGCGCCACTCCTCGCTGCTCTTGATGTTTGGTCTCTTGGGTTTGTTTTGGGGCGGTTTCAGGTCATAAGGCTGTTGTCCATTTCGTACCAGTTGGTGGAATGTTGGGAATTCCCCAGCCGTTCCCTCTCTGGGGGCTCGGCCCCCAGAAATCAAGTCTCCTCTAAACTTGCCGAACTCAAGATGGGAATTCTCCTGCTGATCAAGGTGAAAACGTAGACGCACATACACGCAAACGCCGAACGGTAAGTCGAGCGAGCCGTTAAGGGCGTTCCCGAACCAGTTGTTCCTTCAGGCCAATCAGGACGAAGCCGAGATGTCGATGGACAGCTCAGCCCTCCAACTGGCGCTCTACGGGAACTACTATCAAAGTGCCACGGACGACGAGTCCTTGGGAGGAATGTACGAACTGCTGGCGTGTTTCAAGAAGGACATGCACAAGGTCAGCGTTTTATGGGCACGCATTCCGTGTGGCTAGCCCCCGCATGATTATTGACACGTGTGCGTGTGTGTGTGTGTGTTTGTGTGCATATGCGTGCGTGTGCATGCGCAGGTGGAAACTTACCTGACGGTGGCCAAGTGCCGGTTGTCACCCGAGGCCAACTGTACCCTCTAGAGCAGCGGGGGTGGTGGCAGTCGCTCGCTCGCCGTCCTCAATTGTCAAATTGGGATGAAATAAAAATGTTGACGTTCAGGATTTCCATTCTGTCTTGGGGGAACCTTCAAAAACGTTCTAATTAGTTTGAATGAATGCATCACAAAGGTCATCATTTGGAATCAATACTCTTACTACTTGTGTCAGAAATAGGTAACAATTGTTGACCCCTTCCCACCACACTATTTTACAATCACGTTTACAATTAGTGTAGTAGATTTGAGTCATTCACTACCAAAGATGCCTAAACAAACTCACCTCAAAGAACAAAATAGGCTAGCAAGAAACTTTTTCCTGGATGGCAATCTAGTCTTTCTTTCTGTCTGTCTGTCAAATGCACAAGGGGGGTTCATGTAGCAACAGGAAAAAAAATTCTGTGGGAAGGGCATATTTTCTGACATGATGTTTGGGCTTCTTTTTTGCTGCGGAGTGCACCGAAGAAGAAGCGTGGCCATTTGCGTTCCCTGTCTTCCGCTTGCGAGTTTCAGCGTGAATTTGGACATTTTGATGAACATTTTTGATTAGGATACATGATATTTAAAAAAAGAAGAATAACCCCGGATGTACTAAAGCCCCGAAGTGTTGAAGGATGACAATACACGTCATCTACTCTGTCGTGCAGATTATCCGTGCGTTTCAGTCATTTCCCGAAATGAAAGTTCGTGCTTGCCCCAAACAAAAATGACACAGTCTAACAGTCTCATTAATATTTACCTGTTTTTCTTCACCTGTGAGCCAGGGATACCGCGCCGTAGTTAGTGGACGGAAAGTGGAGGTCAAATCATTTTCCTTTTCCCGTTTGTGGTAGGAAAGCTAGCTTCGGAGCTTTGTTTAGCTTCTCTTCCTTGAATAATCCGTCCTATAAATGGCTTTGACAGTAAATCTGCAACCAAATCCAATTTCTTCTCCTCCTTCAGCCATAGTGGATTGACAAAAGCGTGATAAAATCAAGACAACAACATATTTGCTTGCGCTTCTGCTAGCACGGGCTAGCTCGTGTGCGCGCTCTCTCTCTCTCTCTCTCTCGCGCGCGCGCGTTCTCTCCCCGCCCAATCACGGCGTGTCGAAACGTCGACGTCGTCGACGTACACCCGCCCACTCGAAGCACCGCGGTGTCGCCGACTCGAAATGTGATTGGCTAAAGCGACCGTCTGTCTGAATGACGCTTGTTTTAAGGGACGGTGCCCGGAGAACTAACGATGAAGGCCTCCGGGCAGATTTCTGAGCCTGGCAACAAATCATGGCTCAAATGTGATTGGTTAAATGCTGAAATACCAAAACACAACCTGGAACCAGCACAAACAGGGGAAAGCAATGAAAGGAAGCTGGCAGAAAGATCATTTGAAATTATTTAATCATTATTCATGGACCTAATATAATTATTATTTGTCTAAGATTTAGTCTAAGATTCATATTTTTTAGGCCAGCAGAAAAGGCGTCACTGATTTTAAATCATGCTAAATTTGAGACGTCACACGTGGTTTTAGTCGATGATGGAGCAGAGCTAGAGGCCACTACAATCCAATCTAGATGCGTACATTTGGTTCCCAGGGTTTGAAAACTGCAGCTGTTTTTCCCCACCCACCAACGCCGTTTATCATAGAAACGTCAAATATTTGCATACGAAACGAAGGTCTCGAAAACGGAGTTAACCCTGAGGACTTTCGTTTCTTGGCTCCCTACCGACGTGTGGTGACGTCGCGCTCGTGACGTCACACTCTCGCCCCGTGCGAGTGACAGACGAGCGAAGCGCACAAAACAAAAGCAAGAGCAGCGAAAAGGAAGAAAGTCACCGAGCACAATTTTGGCCGAATTTGCCCAAAGATGGCGTGCAAGGCGTTTCAGGCCAACATTTTCAACAAAAGCAAATGTCAAAACTGCTTCAAGTCCCGGGAAGTGCACGTGCCCACGCACCCACGAATGGAGAATGTGAGTAGCAAAGCGCAAAGTTGAATTTTCAAACGGCTAAATAATTTGCAACTGTGGTGACAACAAACGTGAGCTATTGCTTCTGATCTTCTGTCTTTGAAAAGCTACAAAGTTGGGCTGTAGTCACTCCTGAAGTTGTCTCAAGGATCTTCATGCTATGATAAAAACACTGCAACATTTCGAACTTCAATACAAACTGAGTCATCGTATCGTGTATTTTTTTTTCATCTATTTGGGGGGATTTGGGTGAGGACTCGACAAACAAATTGTGCTCCATACCTACTTACTCCGTCCAAAACGTTCTATCGTCAACGTATTTGTTGAAGAAGATGAAATCATTTGCTATAAGCTGTAACTACAAGGGGAGTGCAATCACAAAATCGGCTTGCAATATTAAGGGTGCCAGATTGAAGAGTTGAAATAATAAACAGTCCAATTCATTTCATCGGTAGACGTTTTTAATATAGATTTTTTTAATATTTTGCCTTTGCACTTTGTGCTAAAGGCATTTCTTTTTTTCAAGTCAAGTAAGTATGGAGAAGGTGTTCAAACATGGACTGATAAGAGGGCACTGCTGAAAATGTGAAGCACGACATTATTAAAATGTCAACCTTCTGACGTGTGTCGATGACTGATTTTGTACGCAGGCCAAGGCGCTGTACGCTGGCTGGCTGTGTTTGGCGCCCGAAGGCACAGACTTTGAGAAGACCCCAGCCAGATCCAGGGTAAGGGGCGGGCGGCGGCAGCGGCGGTGTGCGAGAGAGAGCGCCTTACCTGCCTGATGACGTTTTGTCCGTCTCTCTTCCCACAGAAGTGGCAACGTCGTTTCTTTGTTTTGTACGAGCACGGTGTGGTGACCTTCGCGCTGGACGATCTGGTGAGGGGCTCCAGATGTTACTGGCCCGGCCGGGATTTGGGATTAGCAAATTCTCCCGTCCCCTCCACCCCATTAAGCCGGTCTCCCGCCCGCATCTTTATCGCCTCCGTTGTGCG
Source organism: Stigmatopora argus (assembly GCF_051989625.1). NCBI lineage: Eukaryota > Metazoa > Chordata > Actinopteri > Syngnathiformes > Syngnathidae > Stigmatopora > Stigmatopora argus. The sequence continues at coordinate 17,989,800 of NC_135400.1, read as the reverse complement.
GTCGAATTGACTCTTCAACATTTCTCCTTTTTTCTGATAGATGTAAATCAGGGGTGGCCAACTCCGGTCCTCGAGAGCCGCTATCCGGTCTGTTTTCCATGTCTCCCTCCACCAACACACCTGAATCAAATAATCAGGATCGGTATCAATCTTCTGGACGGCTTGCTGACGAGTTGGTCATTTGATTCAGGTGTGCTAGAAGAGGGAGATATGGAAAACACACAGGATAGCGGCTCTCGAGGACCGGAGTTGGCCACCCCTGATGTAAATCAATGACTTGCGTCTTTAAAGCGGCAATGTTGCAAAAATTGGCCCAAAGAAACATTTCCTGACTTTAACCAGCTGGGGCTTCCAACGCGGTGTTGTTGGCAAAAACACTCTCCTGTCAAAGGTCAATACGGAGAGGAATTCACCAGCGGAGCGTCCGTATCTTTTTTGTTCTTCTAGCCGTGCACTTTGCCTCAGGGCACGCTGGACATGAACGCGTGCACGACCATCTTGGATGCGGAAGCGCGGACCGGCCAGAAGAACACATTGTGCATCATCACGACGCTGCGGGAAGTCTACTTGCGGGCCGACAGCAAGGACACCATCAACGGGTACGCCTGTCGATACGCGCCCGCACTCCCGTTCGTTTGACTAACCCCCTCTCCTCGCAGGTGGGGTGATCAGCTGGTGGTCTTTGTGAAGGCCAATGCCGGCAACCTCAAGAAGAAACGCAAAGTGGACGCCGCCAGCATGCAGGTACGCGCCGGGCCCCTACTGTCGTCTCCTCAAAACATCGGCGTCCTTTTTCCTCTACACTTGCAGGTACCTTCTCCCGCCAACATGGCCGCCCCAACCTCTCAAGGGAAGGTTGGCGGCGAAGAGCTGCGACTCCGGGAGATCCGCGTGAGCCCCGCAGTCACCTGCGTGTCAGGTGGAGTCCAATTGTCGACTGTTGGCAATGGCTTCCTACCATTACTCTATGTTTTTGGGGTTTTTTATTTACGGTATGTTTGTTTTGGCTGGGACAAAAAGTTTCCCGACAAAATATTTGTAGTAGTGGCTCTGAAAAGTGGTGACAAGTCAGCAGTCCTAGCTATCGAATGAAAGGGGATGAGATATACAGTAGAGAAGCTGATATATTAAGGATATTGTGCAGGCAGGCGCAAACACCCCAGACCCTTTCCTCAGAATTTCAAACAGAGCCACCAAAGTTGCCCTATATTCTCTGCGCAGACCGCGACGCACGGGACATCGGCGACGCCCGGAAACCTTTCGATCCGTGCCGCGAGCCCAACGAGCAAGAGAGCTGTTCTGCTAAAACGCATGCGCATGGCACAGACGCTCAGCCCGCGGGGTGGGTGAGCGTTCAGACCGCTTAGTGCCGGACCGCCTGCCATCCATCCATCCATCTAACCTTAACTCTAACCCGAGCCCGTTCTGCGCTTTGCAGCCGCGACGCCACGGACCGGCACGTGAGGACGTACGGGGATGGCGGTGACTCAGAGCCCGCCGAGAGAGAGGTAAAGGCGGCGGGCTGGAAGGACCGGATCAACTCTGTTGCGGGAGGGAGAACTTTGGAAAGGGTACGCCTCCAGCTGTCTTGGCGCAAAGCTCTACTGGTCCAACTTTGGATGCCCTGTTAGGCAGTCGCTACCGCTAGCTGTCATCATAATTGCTTCCAAAAACGATCTCACTGATGACAAACTCCGGGTCTAATTAACTCGTGAATTGACTCGACATTTGACGTCCCTTCGAGGCAAAAGGCAAGGCGACTTGGTCATCTCGCTAGCTTACTGGGCCAGTCGCCTGCTTATGCTAAAACTCCCGAGCTCGCTCACTCACCCTAAGCATTTGGAGCTGCTACAAGCTGTCTGGCGGTGGGAGCGGCACCTCCTCCAACAAAAACGACCCACCCCCACCCACCAGTGCCCATCTGCAGGCTAATCCTCACCCACTGCAGACAAACACCCCAACCATTCTACATGACTCTTGACTCTCCAAACGGTCGATCGGAGCGCCTTTTAATGCGACCGGTCTGAATGTTGCGCTTGTGAAGAAAATCCAGCAGGACAGAAAAGAGTGCAAGTTAGAAAAAATCAATAAATCAATAAACAAGGAAAATAGTGTAACAAGACCATTGATTGAATATGCTATACGCTGGCCAGAGAAGATAAAGACAACTCTGTTGAGCAAGGGGACACCCCCTGAGAGAGGGATAGTAGAGAGCTACTAACCCATTGGAGGAGGCAAGACAGCTTGACTCGTGACCCAATTGGCAGTCTTTTCATTCCCCATTTTTCTTTGTTTTTCGTTTTGTTTTGTTTTTGCAGCCAGATTTGTCAGAGTGCAAAAAAGGTTGGCTGGTGAAGTTGGACGAGGACACTCAGGTAGTGGCGTCAACCTGGCTGCCCTCGCTTCCGTGGCCACTTAGTTTGCGAGGAAACTTTGTGCCGCCGCCTCAACATTGTCTTTGTCTTCTCCTAGTGGAGAAAATACTGGTTTGTCTTATTTGCCGACCGCCTGACGTTCTACAAGGACATCCTAGCCGAGGAGGTCCGCGAGCATTGTTCCGCTTTCGTGGCCTTCGGCGGCTTCCCTCAAACTTTTTCCCTTGCGTCCAGGCTTCGGAGCAGGAAGGCCAAGTGGACTTGAGCGAGTCTTTCAAAGTATCGGAGCAGCAGGTGCACAAGAACTACGGCCTTCAGATCCACGTAAGGCGAAATGTCCCTTTGCTTCCGCAGCCAGACCGGCCTCCAAGTTTCTGCCGGCGTCTTCCAGACTCCCAGAGGCGTGTGCACGCTGTCGGCCATGACGGCGGGAATACGGAGGAACTGGATCCAAGCGCTGTTGAAAAACAGGCGCGCGGCCCCCGACGTCAGCGGGTACGATCGTCTTCGACAAATGCACTGAGATCGCATTTTGACAGTCCATGCACTCTTGTTCTTATCCCCGAGTTTTATTTATAACAAGATGTCGCGTAGGGTTGTGCCGTTTGACGTGTGTCCAAATCGCTCCGTGGTCAGCACCTCCGTAAAGGGTATATGGCGGGTATTTGCGTAGAACAGATTTTTCTTCTTTTGTCTGGCTTTGTTGGCAAGAAACAGCATGTTTGGGTAATTCAGTTCGGGAGTTGAACCTGACAAGAGGTTGACGCCTTAAGAGCCGGCGTCCAATCGAGCTTGAGGCAGTAGTGTCCGGCCAGCCAAGCGTTCCGTTGGATCCAACGCAAATCCGCAGGTTTTCTCTAATCTGGGAGTGCCGTGCCTGTAACACTGTCAGCTCTTCCTCCGTGTCCACGTGATTATTACCACAGCTATGATAGGGGAGTAGGAAATTCATTGAGATCCCAAACACTTCCTTCTGTCAGATAATTTGAAGATAGCAAAGCGCAGTGCTAGTTGAATGACATCACGTGACGGTTGCTCTGCATTCAGTTTATCAGGCTTGGCGGGTGGCGGCGGCGACCCGAAGCCCGATTCTCTGCCCAAAGAATGCACGACTCGGGACCGACTTCCCAAGCCCCGGAGCGTTCTGGAGCGGAAGCGGGAAGGCCGCTACAAGACGTTCGACTGGGCCGACTTTCGCCCCCCCGCCGTCTCGGCGGAGACGTCGGACGTGGCTCGCTCTGCCACCCCGCCGTCGCTGTCGCCGGCCCCGTGCGGCGATCTGGAGAAGAAGAGGAGGAGGGAGGCCAGGAGGAGGCGCTTCGAGAGCATCCTGGGCTTGCCTCCCGGCCGAGAAGTGATGGGCGACGCGGCGGCCGCTGCCACTCTCAAGCACCAAATGGAGGCCTGCTGGAAGCAGGTGGAGAGGAAGAACTCCCCGAGGAGCAGCAGGATGCACCGCATCGACGACAAGGCGGAATCGGCACACGACTGTGCTGAGGCGGTCAGTACCGGCACGGGGGCGTCGCGCAGACGCCCGTACTCGAGACTGCGCCATTTGACCACCGACTCGTCAGGGAGCAAAATAACCAATTCCTAAAATAACTCACACTCTCTCACTCACTCACTCACTCGTCAACTAAGGTAGTGGCTCACCAAGCAAATGATCAAACTCATACCATGCCAATGAATCGATCAGCAAGGACTGCTCAGTCACCAACTCATTTGTCCATTAGCTGAGCCGGAGAAACAAAGGCACTCGGCGAACCCCCTTTGTTAGGTTCATCCAATTGTAGGTTTATCCTTAGGTTTTTCCGTATTCAGCTTTCAATAAAAAGGCATCTGTAGTCACATCCACATTTAATTCTTGCAAGAGAGAATACATCCATCCGCGTCTCCGGCCAAGATCATTCTAACAACTCGAAGTCCGTTTCGCTAATTTAATCATAAGATTTTCACGCCATGCCCCACAGAAGTCTAAACATTCGTAGAGTCTCACAACAATTTTGTACAGTTATCAAAACAATTGTAGGACCTGTCGAATCTTCCCAAGCGAGTTTCGATGCGAACCCTTCAGCGAAGAGGGGCTTCCCAAAACAGTCCAAGGTTCCCAAGAGCGCTTGTTGTGAGTCCATCTTCCGAAGCCGAAAACAGTCCTCAGTTCCCAAGAGCACCTGTCGTGAGTCCTCCTTCCGAAGCCGAAAACAGTCCTCAGTTCCCAAGAGCACCTCTCGTGAGTCCTCCGAAGCCGAAAACAGTTCGCAGTTCCCAAGAGCAATTGTTTTGAGACCTCTCCCTGCCCATGGCCATTCCCTGTCCTCTCGATGTGAACCACAGTTCTTACTTTAGCAAGGCATGCATTAAAATGGCTTTTATTAATGCCAATAACTCTAACATAAAAGCACAGCGTTCAACACATTTATATATTGTTTAATATTGTTACACATTCAGGATGAGCATTACTATTCCTAATAAGCAAATATATTGATTAATATAGTAAGCATGTTTATAATAAGGCTTTCTATTCCTAAATAAGCATTGCAACCACATTTATAATAATGATTACTCCAACACCCTTTCTGCTAAATAACTCACTTGACAACTCGCTCATTCACAAAGCAATAAACTCATTACGTGCCCAGGTCAGTAGCTCACTTGCTAACTGACCTACTAACAAAGTGACTATAGACTGTAGTAGTTGCCACTCACTCAGTAAATCAGTTTGAGGGTCTGACCTACCTGATTGATTGGCCAAACAGAAAAGACAATAATGGACTCCAAGCAGTTAGTTGTCTCGGGAACATTATGGTCTGTTAGAAACGATGAATCTCAGCATTCTGCTAACTGCTGCTGGGCCAACAACTGGCCACCCGCTAACTCAGGGACAAAGTAACAACGCTCGCTCGACTCCCAAAGTCACAAACGACCAAGTCACCGGCCCCATAACGAGCTCAGCTGCTGACTAATTGACTGGCCACGCCCAATCAGTCAGTCAAGCTGAGAATAGCGAGTAGCTGCCCGTCTCAGCTGTGCCCGCCTCAGACGTGCCCGTTTTGCCTTTGCAGCTGGAGGAACTGAAACGTCAGCTGGAATTGTCCGAGCGCAGCCGACGAGAACTGGAAGCCCGATTGAGGGTCTGGACTTCCTGCGACGCCGCCGCCACCACGGTAAGCCTCTACATTCTTCTTCTGCTCCATCAAACCTGACTACCTCACATCTCCCCTTATCTGGCCTTGACTAAAGTTGCAAAATTTGCAAAAGTCCAGAGATGAGCTCCACGCTCCGGGATACACCATCCCCGAGTGGCCCCGCTGCGACGAGACGGACGATTTGCTTACCGTCCGGCGCCAGAGCGCGGCTTCCCCCCCGTCAGACGACGACTGGGACTTTCGGACGGTCGGCCCTCCCCCGAACGGAAGTAGGGACCGGGAGGAATTTGCGGGAGACTGCAGAGAGCTCCCCGGAACGGATGCGCCACCCCGTCCGGACTCCGAAGGCGACCGTGAGCTCGTTAGGGAAGCGCGGACACCGGGCGGCCGGGAGAAGGGCCGCCCCGGCGAGGCCGACCGCGAGAAGGGCAGTCCCTGCGAGGCCGACCGCCAGATCCCACGTCCGGAAGAACTTCCCGGACTGGCGGAGAGATTGGAGGTCCCGGAAGAAGAGCTTCCCGGACTGGCGGAGAAGCTGGAGGTCCCGGAAGAAGAGCTTCCCGGACTGGCGGAGAGGCTGGAGGTCCCGGAAGAAGAGCTTCCCGGACTGGCGGAGAGGCTGGAGGTCCCGGAAGTGGAGCACGGGCCGGGGGAGGACGAGCGCTCCTTGCTCCGGTGCTTCCGAGCCACCGAGGCCAAAGTGGCCGAGATGGAGGGGAAGCTCCGCGCTTTGGAGCTGAGTTGCGAGCGGCTGCAGGCGGAGAATGGCGCCCCGAAGGAACAAAATGCCCCGTGTGGCCGGGCCCTCGGGTCCGCCGCCGCGGATCAAAGCACACGACGCCTGCTGGAGTGGAGCGAGCTCAAGTGGAAGGTTCTGGACAGGTTCCTGGAGGTTGTGGACAGACTGGACACAGGAAAGACAAAGACGGGCGACCAGGAGGAGGCTCCGGACCAGCTGAAGCCGGAGGAGCTTTGGAGCGTGCTCTTGGACGGCGCCGTCGCTTCCCGTCTGCCAGAACGAGACGGAGCGCTCCCGGACACCGTCTCGGAAAATCGAATGACGACGTTCGGTGGCGATACACTACCGGAAGACGGGAGCCCCTCCGGCTTAGAGGGGAAATGCGTTCCGGGCCTTCTGGGAAGGGTTCTGGGGACACGGGACGACCCGGAGAGCGGCGGCAAGCTGGAATTCTTGGGGACGATGGCCCAGATCATCGCATCCTGGATCAACACCACGTCCTCCGGCGCCCGGGAGAAGGCGGGAATGACGGCGGACCGTTTGCGAGCCACCTTCATTTTCTCCACCGAGGCGGCCTTCTGCTGTCACGTGACCAGCAAATGCGACCGCTTGCTGGAAGAAAACGCCCGACTACGGCGCAGGCTCTCCCGCCAGGAGGGTCGCGTGGCTAGCCTCGACGAGCGGGAAGACGCCGGAGAAGCCTCTACGATGACGGGCCGCGTGCGGGATCTGGAGGGGCGGCTGGCCTCCGATCGGATCCGACACGAGCGGGAGATGCAAAAGATCAAGGTGAGGGAGGGCGCTCCGTCAGACGCACTTTGACGTGAAAAGTCTGGGGTTTACCCCTCGCTAAACGTCACGTTTACATTAGCCCGGACCGAGAGGCAAAGTGGCGCCCGACGTTTACTTCCCGAGGGATCGTTTCCCTCATTTACAGTAAAAGCATCGGTCTCTTATTGGGTCCTTGGGCGTGCGGCTAAATGTCGGATTTGGTGTCTGGGTTAGGGGTTAGATGCGTTGTTGGCCAACCATTAGAAATGCTAGCGGTTTTTCAGGCGGAGTGCGAGCGAGGCCTGGCCACCATGGAGGATTGTCACGTGACGGCGGTGGAGGAGCTGCAGCGGCAACACCAGCGGGAAGTGGAGAGCCTCCTAGCCCAGAGAGACCGCATGCTGGAGGAGGAGGCTGTCGCTACGGCAACCGGTGAGCCGCCGCACCCGACGGAAGCCGACGGAGCCGAGCCGGCCGCCTTGAAAATGGTCAACGGCGGATTTCTCGTCCGTCAGCCATGGAAGCCATCCAGCACGCTCATCGCGTGGAACTGGACGGGGAAGTGCAGAGGAGATGCCGGAGCCTCAACGTGACGGGGAACGCCCTGTTGGAAGAAGTCTACAAACAGCACAGGTACACGAGCCGCCCGCCGAACGCCCTCCGCCCGCGAGCCCGCCGCACGTAAGGCACGGATGTGTCAGCCAGGAGCTGGCGGCGTATCAGCGGCAGCTGGACGATCTGTCCTACGGCTTGACAATCAAGTGCGTGGAGATGACCCGCGTCGCTCAACAACTGGACGCCCAGAGGGAAATGTTGAGCCGGTGGCAGAAAGAGAACCGGGACCTGGCCGAGCAAAACCAGGTGACTCAAATCCCGACCGAGTCGAGACCCAACGGTTCGGCTTGGGCGTCCTCCGACATGTGGCCGGAGCAAATTCAATTGACTTAGCGCCACCATCGTCATTACACGAGGACGAGGCGACTCTCCGGCTGACTTACCATTCCGTCGTCTTCCCGCAGGAGCTGAGCGCTCAGCTGGCGGCCCAGGTCGAGGGTCCCAGCGCGCTCCCCGCGGACAGGGACGCCGCCGGTCTTCGCAAGATGCAGGTGAGCCCGTGGCACGCCCACGACACAGCTCGCTGGGGTTCCTACGTCTCGTGCCGAAATCTACTCGGGAGTCCAAAATGGGGCACTGGCCCCGCTTTCTTCTTCACCACGAGTCTCAAATGCTGCCTTGTGATTCCAGTTGCTCCTGCGCGTAAAGGAAAGCCAGCTCCAGAGCGCCAGGCGCCAGTCCGCCGCACTGCGCGAGCGCCTGCGAGAGGCTCAAAGTCGGCTGGGGTGACCGCTCAAAAGCCCCTCCCCTCCCCTCCCCGCCAATGTCTTGTTCTGCTCATGTGAATGTTCCAGCGCTCTGTGTGTGAGTGAAGAATGAAATATTTATTTTCAAGTTTCTCTCAAAATAAAGCCCCAAAAATGACCCTTTTGTGGTGGTGCCGATATCACGTAAATAAGAAAAACATTTTGATAATGGCACAAAATGCACGCATGAATGATAGGAATATTGAAAAAAGTTGATCAAATCATGAGAAACCAAGGCAACGACGCTAAACCGACTCACAAGTACGCCTATTAGTGTGTGCTTAGTAAGGCAGTTTTAAAGGCCGCTGCATTTTTGAGAAAAAATTACCCCAGGATTTTTTTTTAAAACTAAGTTGATCATGAAAGGCAGGTGAAAGATTCATTCGATAAATACGTGTGCGCTTATCTGAACAAATGTGAGCAAGTCCAAGTGGTGTGTGGAAGTGTACAACTGGCCAATATGTGCACAAATGAGGACAACTTGTCGTTGCGTGGTTCACAACGTCCAGAGTGGGTGGCAACGAGGACAGACGGGTGCATTTTTTTTCTCTTTATGATTTTGACACACAGGTGGATTTTTTTTGTCTTTGACACAGCGCGTGCGCTTTCACAAGGACACAATGCAAAGATTGGCTCGAAGGCACCCAAAACATGACTGCGTTGCATCGTCCGCATTTCCTTTTTTTTTTTTCCTTTTCTTTTACACTCACGTGGGATGCCAGCAAAGAACAATTTTGCCGTCTTTGGGTGGACGGCTGGCGTTACCGTCATATTGCGGCTCGCTTGGGCCGACACCGGGTATCCTGCCAATTGCCGTGACAAGTTCCAGTTCGGATCAATTCCCCATCCTCCATTTCCACGAACACCCCACGGGCCCAACGTAAGTCCAAGGCAAGCTCCACCAGTCATCTTCCCGTCTTCCTCCCTCTCGCGAGCGAGTCGGTCGAGGCAGACGCCGGGGAGAAAGGGGAAGGCAAGGCTCGGTCGGGAAGGGGCGGAGCGCCCCCCGAGGGCTCCTAGGAGGCGTGCTGTTGGCGGGGGCCGCGCGCCACGGGCCGCAGCTCGGCCATGCGCAAGCGCAGGTGGGACATGAACTCAAACATGGTGGCGGCGAGACTCTGGTGGATGAGATAGCGCGGTAGACGACCCTGAGAAGAAAAAAAAAAAACACAAAAAGCCCAGTTGGGCACCCCCACTTTAAAGCAATGAGGTTTCTGCTGAAACGGGAGGCACCCGATTGCAATCCACTACTTCCAAGAGAGAAGATGGCTAAAAGGCCCTCCTTTTGATGGGTCGGAACTAAAAGCCCTTTGGGAAGAGTTTGCCCGGCCCTGCCTTCGAAACCGCTCCGAGTTGACCCTCCTCACCTTCAAGTCCGTGTTGAGGATCCAGATGAAGGTGCAGACGGACGGGTTGCTGCTGGACTTGAGGACCACAAACCCCCCCGGGCCGTTCTCTCCCCTGTTGTGGAACAAGTCAGAGGAGAAAGTAGTCGGTCGACCGCCAAAGGATTTGGAGGGAGGGACTACGACGCTAGAAGAGAAGTGCGGATCCTTCAGCCTTTTCCCCACCTGACGTAACGTCCGCCGGGCGCCTTGGCGTCGTGAAGGGCAGCCACGCCGGCTGACAGGTAGCGGTCTCGTTGGCGCTCCACCCTCCTTACGTTTACAAAGTCCCTGCGCCAAAGAAAGGCCCACGCTAAAAGGGGTGCTGGAGGAGGAGCGGCTAAGTCCAAGGCTAAGGGCAATGGCTAAGGGGAAGACCAAGGGGAAGTCTAAGGCGAAGGCCAGTTACCGCGGGGACACCACTCCGCCGGCCGCCCCGGCCGAGACGTCGTAGGTAACCAGCGTGTTGTCGTCCACTCGCTGCAAGACCTGGGGGGGGGGGGGGGTTAATGGGAGACAGCTCAACTATTTGAAATCAACAAACACAGACTAACAAACCATGACATCCGAGTCTGGGCAGACGGGGAGTCGGTCGGTCGGTCGGTCGGTCAAGGCTCACCTGGCAGGCCGACACGGTTCTGTTCCACCGCACCATCTTCTCGGGCTGCAAGATGACCTCCTGGTACACGAGCTCAGCTGGACACTGCAGCCAGGCCTCGGAAAGCAAAAAACAAAGACACATCACGTACTCTACGTTCATGTCCCAAAATGCTATTTTGATGAAAAAATGTGGAATGTCTTTCAAACGCCCACGCCAGTCAATACAGGTTTGGCGTCCGTCACAAAAGAGGCCCCTTCCAACAACGAGTAGTATTCAAAGCTCTTTTCACGAGACCACATCCAGCTGGTTTTGTTTGATGCGCATTTTTGTGCCCTTCTAATTTCTAATTAGCAGAGACCCATTTGGCGAGGCCAGTTTTCCCCGCCGGTGGAGCCGAGCTCCGGCTTCAAACGAAGCCGAGAAAGACCGAGCGCCTCGCTAACGGGGGAGATTCTAAGCCGGAAAACGTGGCCGCCGGGAGCCACGTTGACGATCGGCCCGTGCGGATTTCAAAAGCGCTGACCTCGCGACGACGGCGAAGGGGCGCGGGCCCCTCACCTTGAGGATGAAGGCTTTGCCGTGGAATGGAATCTCCAGGGTGAAGACGGCGTCGCCCGCGTCCTGATGCAAAGGTATGGGGAAAACTTAGTCGAACGCAAACCACGCAAAACAGGAAAGGGAATTTTCCAACGGAGGGCAACGACTCACGTTGTTCTTTTCAAACTTCCAATTCTCTTCCTGGGCAAGAATCTGCTCCACCACGGTCATGGCCTCACGCCCCTGTCGCACCAGCTCCTTCTCCTGCGGCCAGGGCAGGGCAGGCGCACAAAGTCAAGAGAAAAGACCGGCCACGTGGGCGGGAATTTGCCGTTCTCTTTACCCGAGCGGTGACGGCGCGCCGGCCGAGGCCCTCCTCGTCCGGATCTTCTTCGGACCCTGAAGGGCATAGAAGCGGAGTCGGGCCACGGACGGGAGGGAGAGAGGGCGCTCGGTCTGGCCTCACCGGCAACCGATTCGGGCGGCGAGTAGAACTGTCCGTCGGACACGGCGCGAGGATACGTGGAGGAGACGCGCTCGCGGGCCACGTTCACCGCCGCCAGGTAAGCTGAGGACACAGCCGAGACGTCCGGAAGCTGGCTTTTGCTTTGCCCGCCATCCCTTTCCAAAAGGACGGCCGCCGGCTCCCACCTCGCTCGTCGTCCGCCTCCTGCGTGAGCACCTTAAAGTCCAGGAACCAAGTCTCCAGCCAGGCCACCACAAAGGAGGTGATGGGCAACACGTACCCAAAGGCGTTCTGCGAGAGAAGCTGGACGGACACAAGTCAAGGTGTCCGTTGCGGCCGTGCCAAACGTTACCGCTACGTGGCTCTGAGTGCGGCTAGGGCTAGGCATTGACGCACGGCGTACGTGCTGAACCTTGTTTTTTTAAACCCCGCGGACCCTGGGCAAAAGGGCTACTTTCCTACTCCATTGAAAATGGCATCACATTCTTCCCACCCCTGCCGCCGGTGGGGGGAAAAAAAAAAAACAGTTGTGGTGGGGCAACTACATTTGGAGTGATGGCTAGCAAAACCAAGCCAGACAGACTTCCTCTTTTAGAAAAGTGACTGAAAGCAAACGTTTCAAGCGGGCTTCTGCATTTTCTTCCTAGACCTACTGCTATAAATTTTCCATTGCTTCCAATCACTTGACTTTTCTCGTCAGCGCTTTGAATTATCGCGTGCATCCGCTAGGAAAGGGGTCGGGAACCTTTTTGACGAAGAGAGCCACAAACAATTCATATTTTCCAATGTTATTCCTTGTGAGCCATACTACCAATTTAAAAGTCAAACTATACATACATGTAAACAAGTGCCTTTTCATTTTTTTTGTCATTTCACCACTTTAAGTGGAAAAAAACTGAATATTTTTAAAAGATTCTCATGCTGTTGCTAATCAATGAGGATGCATTCCAGAAGAGTCTACTGCAAAAAATAAAGATTAAAGCAGTTTTAAATGTAATATCTCAGTTCTGTCAACAGCAATTTCCATATTTTAGCTCACAGGTTGGCAAAGAGCCAGATGCACCCATCAAAAGAGCCACATGTGGCTCCCGAGCCATAGGTTCCCTACCCCTACGCTAGGACATTCGGCAGGGCTAGCACGTGGCATTTTGGCAGAACATCATCGGCCGGGCCCCCCTTTGCACAAGTGAAAAAGACGGGCGGGCGGACGGATTTGGTCGAAAGCGACGCGTCTGCCTAGCACTCCGCTCAGAAGAAAAAGGAGTAACGCTGGGCGCTCACGTTAGAAATGATGACCTTGACCACCAGGAAGACGCTGGTCACGAGGGTGGTGACCTGCAAAAGGGGGTCGGCTTGAGAGGCGCCCGGACGAAGGACCCGGCCGGCCGGCCGGCCGGCGCCCGAGACCGTCCCTTCCGAAAGCACTCACCGCGATCACCCACCAGTGCCTCAGTCGGAAGGCGGCGTAAGCCGCTTGAAGGCACAGGAAGCGGAAGAGCGCCAGGATCTGCGGCGGACGTTTTCACGTGACCAAATGACCCAACGGGGGAGCCGGCGACTGGCCTTTTCCCGTGCTTACTTACAAAGATGTCAAAGAAGGAAGACTTAAAGTTGTAGTGGATGACCTCCTTTTCCAAGCTGTCCGAGATGGAGCTGGAGATCTGCACAGAGAGAGAGAGAGAGAGCTAAAAAAGGTAACCCTGGGGCACCCAAAGGCGGTGGCAAGGAGGGGGAAGAAAAAACAAGAATAAAGAAAATCTCTTTTACTCTCACGTTAAGCTCAATGATCCACAGCAGCGAGATGAAGAGCAGGTCAAAGGTGACGAAAAGGCAGAAAGTGCGGCGCACGTCCGAGATGCTTTTGTGCCGGGCGGGCGGCTGCTGCAGCAGGTAAGTGGACGGCAGCGATAGCCCGGTAGAGTACGAGGCGTTGAGCGAGGCAATGGCGGGCAGGCTGGCCCCGAGCTCCCCGTACTCCGCACCTGACATTTTTCCCGCTTCACCTGAAACGAGCAAGTTCCATTGACAACATCCACTTTGTTATCCTTAACAACTCTTTGACCGCCGTCCGGCTAGAAGGGGGCGTCCGAGCGGACCGGGCGTCTATCGCCGTCAGCGGCCCTCGTCACCGGCCGAGTGGGACGCTACGGGTGACGGCCATGTGAGCTTAGGAAGCTTTCGTTCAATGGACTATGGGAAGTGGCCCCGGCGTTTTCTAAGCCCGGCGGGCCTACCGCTTTTTCTTGCCCTCGACGGCTAAGCTAATGCCCGCAAAAGAATGCGTGCAGCCTAGATCAAAAGTTGTTTCAAGGCGGCTCTTGGCGGTCAATATGCGAAGAACCCCGTGCCACCTCTCTGCTGTGGCACTCAACAACTTCTTGGCACGGGCCGCCGTGCTTTTGGGCTTCACTGCCACCGGGCTTGGCCACTTTTCTTGGGGGAAACCCTGGCACCAAATTAAAACGGTCGGGAAAGTCGATAGTATGATATCATTTGTACTCTGACCATTCCTAAAGCGATTTCGTGCAAACTTTTCAAATCAAATCCGTACTACCCCTGATTTCCGGAGCATTTGTTTACTAGTACGAGAGTCCAAAGGGAATCCATTTGATTCGGAGTTTCAAGTGTCCCTTTGAGGAAACATGTTCCTGCCATTCGTCGTCGCTCTCAAGTTGACGTTGGAAATCCGTCCTCGTCACGGGTCGCCTTTTCCTCGCAAAACGAGCGAGCGTTCGAGGAACGTCTGCTTCCCAGCGCCGAGTCGGCTAAGCGAGAAAGCGAACGCACTCTCGACTGTCCAAATACAAGCGAGAGAAAGGGGGGGGGGGGGGGGGGGGGGGAGTGAGTGAGTGAGAGAGCGAGTCCCTCATTCCTCAAGCTGTCCAGATACAAGCGAGAGAAAGATAGAGCCCGTTACTCCTCGAGCATTTCTTAATAAGCCTAGCAGCCGCTCGAGTTAGCTTCCTTCACTTTCCTTACCTTGGCTAGCAAGCTAACTAGCTAGCTAGCTAGCTTTGTGTGGAACATAGCACGCGCGAAGCCTTATTCAAACCCCTCGCGTGCGTCTTCATTGTAAAGTACAGTATTTGACGGTTTAACTTACTGGTTTTACAGCTTCATCGTGACAATTTATCCGAGCAGCCTGTGCGAGCTCACGAAGAGCAAGAGTAACAAGGAAATACTACAAGTCCCCTCATTTTTTGGTCGGCTGACGGTAAATCACGTGACCCCGAAACGCCCCAAAGAACACGAAAAGAAAACGAAACAAGTCAAATGGGCGTTTTGTCAAGATGCCTTTTAGTAGTGGTTCTTCGGAACAAAAAACGGCTCACACATTTGAACTACAGTTACGCTTTCATATTGTTTACAAATGCATTATATATATATATATATATATATATATATATATATATATATACATACATATATACATATATATATATATATATATATATATATATATATATATATATATATATACATATATACATATATATACATATATACATATATATTTACATATATATATATACATATATACATATATATATATATATGCATTACATATATACACACACATCTATATATATATATATATATATATATATATATATATATATCGACACGATGAAATGATAGGAAACTCATCGATGGGAATTCTGTGTTGATGATGACTCAAGGGGGACGAGAAAACGGGCCCTTTATTTAACGCTTGTGATGAAATTGAAAATACAAAGATGATGTGACCGCCACCACTGTCCCTGCCTGAGACAAATGGCTGTTTTGCCAATGGGAGATATTTACCATTCATTTTGGGGCCCAATAGACTTTCCTCCATCCTCCGAGTCAAGTGTTAAGGTACTTTGGCCACCGGTTTCAATTTGTATGACATGGCCCCCCGTTCTTTGGGACGTGCTTCCTCTGTGACCCACTCTCAATTTCCTCTTCCATGATGAACGCAAATGAGTAGTACTCGTCCAAATATGTATTCCCCAGCCTTTTTTTTTCAGTGCGGCGAGCGCCCTCTGTCGGCTCGTCTCCTCCCGTTACCCCATGGATCCATCCTCGACGTTACATTCATTCAAATTTTTGCTACAATTTCCATCGTTGTGGAGGTGCGCGAGTCTCGATGGTTGATTTAGGAAGACTCTCGGACCAGATTCTAGTCTTTATGTCACCGGTCTGTAAAAATCGGCGATGGTCCGACTTGGAGGTCAACTCGCCGTTCGTCGGTGAGATTTCAAAGAACGGGTCAGACGGGAACGAGGGTTTTATTCCAATCTACAAACTACAGTCGGCGATCCCCCTTCTAAAAAAGCCCACATAAACAATCCAAATCAAAATGGGTCCGCGCCGGCATCCCTCGGACCCAAGACGGAAGGAGAGCCGAGGAGATGGTCGAGAGGCGGGAAAACCGTGTTTGTCCAAAGGATGTTGCTTGCGTGGGCAAGAGATCTGTGTTGTGGAATGGCGGGCCAAACGGTCACGGTGGCGAGTCCCGTGCGTGCCGTTTTGTTGATTTGCAAACCTGTCGCTTGGCGCGGAAAAGCTCATCGTAGTTGGGTGGAAAATGCCGGCGATAGCTTCACCCTTTAAAGCTGTAAAAGAAATCCTCGACAACTAGATACTCGCATCTCGCGCATTTGGTTTGTTCTCAACATTGAAAAAAGATGGATGGAATGAAATGTTTGGCTGGGCTTTAAAGTAATCCCTCGAATATCGCCATTCATGTAGACCAGACATGGCCGTGATCATCGAAACATGGCAAAGTAGGGTCACCCTTATTATAACGACCTTTTTTTTCAGTGCGGAGTTCTAGTAGCAAGCGGAAGACAGGGGAGTGGCTTCCGCTTACAAGTTTCAGCGTTTAATAGCAGAAAAAAATCACAAAGAAGTGAATTCGCAATAAGTGAAGTGATGATGATGGAGGAATAGACTACTCATTTACTCCCTAGCGAGCGGCTCTCCTCTGTCGCTCGGCCCTCTCTCGCAACTTCCCAGTCCGCCCGCTCTCCACGGGTCTCTTGGGCTCCGGCGGCCGCCTCCGGCCGCTCGCCGCCGCTCTCTTGGGCTCCGCCGGTCGCTCCCGGATGCTCGCCGCGGCTCTCTTGGGCTTCGCCGGCCGCTTCCGGCCGTTCGTCGCTCGCTTCGAATGGAAAAAAAAAGACAAGCAGAGTCATTGAGGTGCACAGTAAAAACTAGGCGGCGGTGTAGAAAGTAAGAAGAAGGTGAACGAGGTAAGGCGACCATCCCTCCTTCCAACTACCTCCTACCCTCAATTCCTTGCACGCCCCCCCCTGCCACCCCCCACCATCACCCCGCCTCACCGGCAGTTCTTTCCCAGAGGTGGTCCTCCTCGCCCTCGCGAGGGTCCTCCAGAGGAGGGCAAACGCCCAGGTTCTGCATGTGCGCTTCGGCCATCTTCTGCACGGCTACGCACACGGGTATACACACACACACACACACACAAACACACACAAAGGGAGATGAGGGCACACAAGGATAAGTGAGGGTGGGGGCACTGGCTTTTGTTTAGAGCAGGCTTCAGTTTTCCCATTACAAATGTCACAGCGTTTTGTCCTGAAGTACTTTTGCTACTCACTCTTCAGATATATTTCTTTTCCGCCCCCAATGACGTCTGTGTCTCTGGCATCAAGACCTCTCTTTCTCTTGGTAAGCCAATCCCCCTCCCCCCTTCGCATGGGGTGGCCTATTCCGTCCGGTAGGAGCCCTATTACGTAAGCTGGGCCGCGCGCTCTCAAGGGAGGCGACGTGGCCGCGAGACACGTGCCGGTCGTAGAAGATGGGAACGCGCTCCAACATACGGAGCGCACAAGTGTTAAGGGCTGCACTTGCAGTGCCTGTGCGCACGCACGCGCGTGCGTGCGTGTGTAGCACACAGCTGTACACACAACTGACAGTAATCCTGGGTGATCCACACTCACAGCTGTGCTTTAATCTCCCTCTCTTTCCCACGGCAGCAACAGAAACCCTCCGCTGTCACGTTTGGTCCAAAAACAATGGTGCTCCGCCGTTAAAAAAGATAGACCAAAGGCAGGCTACGGGACAAACTTGCAGCATTGCAATTGTAACCGACACCCGATTTGCCGGCGTTTCCATTCATCAACTCAAAGGACGGAGTGAAAATGCTGACCTCGGGAGCCTTTGAGCTCACGGAGAGATGCAAAGTGGCAGCGAGCCACTTCTGGCAAAATGAAAATCCCAAGTGTACCTGCGCCAGGCCGGGGTGCACGCCCAGTCCTTTCAATTGAAAATCTCTAGTGTATGTATAGCGTACCCACGCCAGGCCGGGCCGGGCCAGGCCGGGCCGCTGAAGGCCTCGTCGGGAGGCGTGTCGGTCAGGAACAACAGGTGAAAGGACACGAGGTTGAGGCACGCACAAAGGTGCGTGAGTGCACACGCGCACACACACACACACACACACACACACACACAGCACATTTCTGACCTTTAAGTGATGGAGGCTGGTACAGGTGAGGATTGCCTCGCTTTGGCCTGAGGACACCGTTGTCACCCACCATCCACTGCGCCACAAGGAGACATTAGAGTTTAGCCCAGAGAGACAGTTGGTAGTTGGCGTTTGCATCAATCAATGGCGTCCATTGACGTACATTTCCAATCCATCAATTAACTTCTCCCAAAATAGAAGAAAGGAATTGCATGGATTTCCCACCTTGATTGGGCTAACCCAAGCAGGCGGTCCCCAACCTTTCCCCCCCCCTCCCCCCGCAGACTCTTCCTGTTTTCTGGCGGACCGACGTATGGGTAGGGCGATAACTTAAGACAAAAGCGTTTTTGCTTGTGTTGGTGTACGGACCGTGTCCACGACGGCAAACCAGGTCCAAAGCGTGATAGCAATAATCATAAGGACTTTTCTCATTTCAGGCAGCGGGGCCAGATTGGAAAGGTTCATATTTATTTCTCTGACGAAGCGAGCGGCACCAAGTGGCACGCGGATCGGTACCAATTGGGGACCGCTGCCTTAACCTATAAAGGATAGGCGGAGTGCTTGCAAGTGATACTTTGCGATATGCGAAGCCACTCCACCTATGAATGACGCTAATAATACATCACGGGGGGAAAAGAGTGGTAGCATAGAATCAGGGGGGTCAAAGCAGTTCTCAAAGGGCCGCAGTGGATGTCAGCTCTCAGTCCAACTGAATAAGAGGATACCTTTTGCAAGCGTAATCAGTTGATTAAAGTCAGGTGCTTCTAATTTTACAAAACACCTCATTGGTTAAACTGTCGGCACTGGATCGGTTCGAACAAAGACTAGGACCCACTGCGGCCCTCTGTAGAATGGCTTTGACACCCTTGGGCCATAGTTGAATGAATATGGAGCTATTTGCTCTTCAACGGTAGAGTCCAACGGCCAAAATGAATGGCAACCAGTAACAGACTCCTTCCAAAGGCCCCTTTTTCAGCCCGCGGAGGGACAGGTGGCATTGCGGTGCGGTGGCATTGCGGTGCGGTGGCATTGCGGTGCGGTGGATCACGGCGCCATGCGAGGAAATGCTGCGGCCAAAGCGGCTCTTTACCTGATGGCCGGGCTGCTCGTCCTCGGGCGAACCGTGGTCAGATACTCTGAAGAGCGTGGCGGGCGTCGGTCTCCTGCGCCGAATCTGCAAAGTGCAAACGGAAAGAGCGTCAGCCGCTGGCGCATCGCATCGGAAGGCTCCGTCCGCCCCTCCTTTCGGGCCGGGAGCGAGAGCGCCTCGCGCCCTCCGACACCTTCCTTTTGGGAAAGTGGTGCCGCTAGCGCACCATCCTCTGTTCAGCCGGATGACCGTGTTGCCACAGAGCCTTTTCCCTGAAGCTGGACAGCCAGCTGAACTTGGCGCCCGGCCCGTTCATTTCTGGAAAATTCGAACGCCGCGGCCAAGTCGAATGCTCTTTGTGGCTTCCTTCGTGATAAAAGGCCACCGTAACTGTGACGATCTGATGGATTGGATGTGTTTCGATGGCGATATTGCGTACGGACGGCTTCGATGCGACGACGAGTGACGTGCGCAAAGACGCAAAATAATTCTGATCCTCGGCCGGGCAGCTTGCCCCGCTTACGTAACAAGGGCCCCGTCCGTGACTTTCTCATTTATGGCAGATTACGAGGCATTATCACCGGCCCCGCCCTCGCTCTACCCGATGACGCTCCGCTCGGGAATTGAACGTGCCGAGGCACGATGTGGGCCCGCTCCCCGAGCGAGGCCGCCTATAAAAAGCCAGGACGGCGTAAACTAGATCGCGGGAGGTCTCGGAGGGAAGGGGCGCCTAGCGACGGAAAGGAGCCGTCCCGACATTTAGTACATGCTGACGCTAGCCCTAACGGTTTGACATTTAACACACGGTAACGCTACCGCTAGCCATTTGACTTTTAGCATACAGTGACGCTAGTGCGCAAGCGACTGCATTCAAACTCCCTTGGTGTAACTGCTTAACCGAGACATCCGGTCCAGCTCTCGGCGATCAGCGCTCGTCCAGCCCGGAGGGAGCGACCGGAGCGACTCCCCCCCCACTCGACGACCTTGTGTATACTGTCATCAGCGTGAAGGGAACAGGTTCAATATTGATGTTTTGAACCTGTTGACACCTTCCACACGCTCAGCGGCGAGCGGCTCCTTTTAGTTGCCGAGCGGAAGGCGGGCGGCCAATCCGGGGCCGCCTCACGCCACCCGCCGACTCGTGTTGACGGTGCGGCCGAGCTCTGGTGTTTACCCGCAAACACGGCCGGCCACAAAGGTCACCGCTTGACGTTTGGCCCAGAAAAAGTGGAGCCAGCCCAACCATGGTTTCCCTTTCTTTTTTCTTGCCTGGCTTTTGTCACTCGGGCCGTCATCTTCTTCCGAGTATGCTTCCCAAGGAATAACATTTGAAAATAGGAATTGTTTATGGCTCTCTCCGTCAAAAGTTTCCCGGCCCCCCGGTCAAACCGAATGTGTGGATTTAAAACCAGCCACTCCCAATTGGGAACAAGATCTGCGTAAACGTCCGTTGCTTGGCGAACCCGTCGACGAGCGTCCTACTCTTGCGCCGGCCTTCGCCTCCTTTCGTAAACAAACTGGTCGAGGGCCGGCGCTTCCCCTTCCAAACGGATTCCACGTCTGCCGTGGTCAATGGCGGCGAAGGACCGTCCGTATAAGATGCGACTTGACGTTTCGCATTGGAATTTGGGGCACAAAAAAAAGGAGTGTAAATGGGTGAATTACTTGACACGATTTGAAACCGGCGGTAAAAGTAGAGTTAGGTTGCCGGTCCGTTTGCCGTGCCGCCCGTCCACTGCCCCCCGCACCCTGTTTGGCTCTTTGGCCGCTCCGAGAAATAACCTAACGGGCGGGTTGTGCAAAATGCGCAGAGCGAGGAAGGAAGGAAGGAAGGAAGGAAGGAAATGTCGCCATCGTCCGAACGAGAGCGCAAAGGCAAAGTTGCCAACTCCTCTCCACTCACCATCTCCACTTGCCGGGGGTCCAGGTTGGGGGCCGCCGAGGCCGGGACGGCGAATTGGATCTTCCTCCGCTCTTTGGGCTCCGCCTCGGCGGACGCCGAGGGCTCCATGGCGCGGGACGACGGAGGGCCGCAAACTCCTCTCGGCGTGGGAGGAAAAAAAAGGAGGCGGCCAGTGGGGGGAGGAAGGAAGGAAGGAAGGAAGGAAGAGAGGAAGGGAGGGAGGCCTCGCTAATCCTCCGGTACCGCTCGCTCCTCCGGTCCTTTGCTCGGCGCCGACTCCGTCGATCGATACTCGGGTGAGAACCAACGGGGAAGGAGACGCGACGCCGAGGGGGAGGCGGGTGAGGTGAGGTGAGTGTGAGAGAGAGAGAGAGATACAGAGAGGCGAGGGTTTCCTTTCTATCTAGGCTGAGGTGGATTTGTCATCAGATAGATAGAGAGAGAGAGAGCGAGAGAGAGAGAGAGAAATGGGTTAGGGGGGGCGGGTTTAATCTCGTCACATCAGTTGAGCCTCTTTTGGCCTCTCTTTGTCAATGAGAGATTGCAAGCAAAAGAGGGGGGCGGGACCAGGGCCAGGGCCAGGGTCTGCCAGGTCTGGTAACAAGTCCAGGGAAATGGACGTCCCCTCGTTCTTTTTCCGCAAAGTCCCAACTTCAACAGAGGTCGTCGGGCTAGGAAACAGCCAGTGGGGATTTCTAGGGAGACCATCAAGTGGCGAGCGGCTGCTCGCGTCGCTGGAGCGGAGATGTCTCCGTTTGTCGCGCTCTCATAAAGTGACCGCTCGGGGAGGGAATAAAGACATTGTGGAGGAGGATTGCCACCGCCTGGGAAAAGGCCTCCTTTAAATTCCTCAAGCCTGTGAACAAGCCCCGAATGGACGACAGTTTAGGGTTAAGGTTAGGCCCCGGGCCAGACTCTGGCGGGAACTACTTTGAGGAAACGGGAGATGGCGGCCGTGAGAATGACACCCGCTGGCCGGCGGGACGTCCGATTTGAAGGCTACCAGTAAATCTGAGCCCCAACCCATCCCCCCACCATTCCTAATTCCGACGGCACGTTCAAATCCTGATACGTTGGCTCCCGGGAGACGCTTTTGGCCATCTGCTTTGCGGCTTGGCTCCGTGCGCGCGGCAAAAGCACTCGGGGCCAGGCCATGCTCCCACGCCGTAGCGTTTCCAGGATACCACGTCGAGGTCACGCCTCGGTATCCGTCCAAGGGTGGACTTTTTTTTCCCCTGGCAGAATTCGGCGGGGGGAGGGCAAGGTCGCGTGGCGCGAGTTGCCACTCTCCCTTGTGCGCGGCAGATGCCGTCCATCTCTTTCGCGACGTAAACCCGGCGGAACACGGTATCTTCGGGGCCTCCCGCCACAAGAATGACGCGTTGCGTTTGTAAAACCGCAACGAGCGTCGGCAGAAGCAAAACCACAGGACGGCTCGACCGTCCGTCGGCTTCTAGACCAGTTTGAGATGCTACTGTCCTGCACTGTTCTCTCCAGTAACACGATTTCCAAGGCCATGGGGAAGTGTGAAAACAATGTAGGGTTGCCTCCTGGCGGCGTACAAGGTTGGTACAACTCCTTGCGAAGGCCTGCACACTGTGGAGTGTGGATTAGGTACACTGCTGCTTCCCTTTGCTCACTCCCACAAACGATAGCCATCTCAAAGCGGTTGAAAGCGTCTGAAAGCACCATCTCGCAGTCAGGTGATCAAAGCATTTTTCCAAATGTACACCTCATCATCGCTTACAAACCTAAAAGTGGCAAAACTAAACAAAGAAACAAACAAAAAATCGAGACTTCACTTCTGGGCAAATTGCACTAGAGGGCGACCCATTTCTAGTCAGGTGTTTTTGTTTGTTTATTTGATTTCCTATTTTTGTCCATTTTGCTTTGACAGGGCAATCCAAGGCTGCGCGGGCTAGGACCAACGCCAACGGATCCTGTCAGTTGACGGCGACCATGGCATGGCAGCGACCCGCGGCGACCGTTCCCCATCTTCCCCATCTCATCCCTGCACCTAGCTCACTTGGCAAACCCTACTCCGGCCCCCGCCGGTTAAGACGGAGCGGACCTTTATCTGCCGGGGGTTATTTCCATTGCAAGAACGTACGAAAAGAGCCGCCACGGGCGACTCGGGAGTCATCCACCATGCCGAGGAACGGAGAGCGACAGAGAGGGCGGGGCTTAGGGCGGGGCTCAGGGCACCGGAAAGGATCGCTCGCATGAGGCCTCCATTGACTCCGCCTCTACCTTTGGCACTGGCCTTTTGTGTTACTCACTTGGCACCAACCCTAACCCCCCACCGGACGTCCTCTAACACCATCTACACTTAATTTGTGGCTGTAAAATACCACTGCACTAATTAGTGGATTTATTAATTAATAGTCATTTGCATTTTCATTTGCATTCGCATTTGCATTTGTGCATATGCAATTAGCATGTCAGGGAAAGGCGAGTGCAGATGGCGACGCTGCCTGCTTGCCGGTTGGTGATGGGTCCAGAAAGACAAGACAAGTGCAGGTCGTCATGCCCGATGGATTTGGGGAGGGGGGGGTGGCACCTTGTGAAGGAAGCAGATTTACTAGTTGAGTTGCGAAAGGGCAGGGTGCTGGAAAGTCAACGGCGGCTGGATGGCATGGGATGAATAAAGCAGAGGCCTTTAGCCTTCGCAATGCGCTTGTAATGAATGGATGGGCCCCGAAAAAAGCCGCCCGCCCCGAATTGACGTCCTTGTAGCACAAGCCGTCTAGCTAAAGGGATGAATTGCCCGCGTTCCAATGGTTTCATAGCGGCCGATCTGCTTTGTGCAGTTAGCCGGGCAAGGCATTCATCGGAATAATAAGAAAAATAAGGCTGACTTGTTTCTGTCCTCAAGCAGGTTGGGCTCAAAGCATTTGTTCCCTCTCTTATTGGCTCCTCTTTCCTCCCTTATTTCTGCCTTTGTGCTCACGAGTGTGGCAGGCGGGCTGGCGGGCGGGCGGGCGACAGATGGCGTAGCACCCTTTGCCGCTTCCTCCTCTCGTTCACTCTCTCTCTCTCTCTCGCACTCTCTCTCTCTCCTCCTTCTCCTTCTCCTTCTCACTCTCCCTCTCTCTCTCGCTCGCTCACTCACTCACTCACTCACTCCAGCCCTCCGGGGAGGCCAGATCTCTGCGAATGCGGGCGCATGTCAATCAACGGACCCCTCATGTGATGGCTCTTGCCGGTGACGGGTTGCCATATGGGCGCTGGCACGGGAGCCTGGTACGTAACCTCTCTCTCTCTCTCTCTCTCTCTCTCTCTCTCTCTCTCTCGCTCGCTCTCTCTAGTTTGCGCTCTCCTCCTGCCACAGCCTCTTTTGCTCTCTCCTTCCACGGAAGGGGGCGGGCACCTGGCAAAGGAACCCGTCACCGGCAAGAGCCGTGCTCCGCAGACACGGATGCCGTTTGGTTTCTCTGAAGATGGTGGTCTGACTGGGGGGGAGAGAGAGAGAGAAAGCCCACCTCCACCCCCATCCCCTTGAGTGTCTGGAAACCATTCCCATACCAGGAGAAGAGCTCGGGCAGAGGTGAGTTGCCGGACGAGCGACGGAGACGGCGCCGGGACGGATGGCGTCCGAGGCCACCGCTCTGGGGCCCGTCGGAAGGAAGCGGGGAAGGTGAGCGAGCGTCCGAAGACGTGTTTGCCGGCTAGCCAAAACGCTTGGCGCGTGTGACATCCTCGCCACACTCGTGCACGTAAGTAAGTGAGGTTTCTGCCGCAAAATCCATTGAATTGAATGCCTTTATCCTCATCGTACATTATACGTCAAGTACAATGAGAGCGGTCGTCCCCGTTCCGCCAGGCCGGCCGGCAAATTCCATCCTCGTCTCGGCACGGACGTGGAACCTGGCTTGAATATTGACCTTTGGTTTGCAAGGGTCAAGTGGCGTGAATGGGCAACATAGTTATTGTACCCCCCCCCCCCCCCCCCCCCCCCACACACACTTCCTCCCAACGCCTACCCTTCTTGACTCCTCATTGAGGCGCAACAATAAATGGACAGGTTTGGCGTCCTCCGTTGAGTGGCGGCCCGAGGCCGGCGTTTTATATTTAACGAGCCCTAAAAGCCATCTGGAAAGGCGCGACCACTTTGTCAATCGCACGCGTGAAATCAATTTGGCCTTTTTGCATGCTTGGCCTCTTCATTGTTTTTGCTTCTAATTGCCGCAACCAAGAAAAGACGTGCGCACGTGCATGTGTGTGTGTGTGTGTGTGTGTGTGTGTTAGGGCGCCACCAGGTTTTGATAGAAAATCTTGCCCCTGGCACTCGCCTGCACACACACACACACACACACACACACAACTACCAATGACCTTCGGTGCCTCGCCGTTTTACACGTTTGCGGTGAGCCAAAATTGAATCAATAAAAAAAACGACTCACCATAGACGGTCAAATGACTTTGGGGTTTTCTCTTTGATGGGGTGAATTGATGTTGAACCAAAAAAAAGATCTTTTATTCTGTTGGAAATGACAGCATTTTTTTTCTCCAGGAATTTAAAAAGGGGTTAAAAATTGACTCTTTCTGCTCGTGTTACATTTGTGTGACAAAAATGTTTGAAAAATGTGAAACGTTTTCAATATTGATCAATTATGTTGCGGGAAGCTTGAAATTTGGGATCCAAAATATCATAGGGAAGCTATGTTTCATTCTTTGATTTCAATTGATTTGGGATTCGGTATTATTTTCCAGTATGTAAAATGTACTCCGGACGCTAAAATGGGGGGGAAACCTTCTGTTGTCCTGTGTTGTGGATGAATAGTGTTGGAATGTAGCCAGAATATGGAAGCGCCCCCCCCCCAAACCACCCCCCCCCCCCCCCCCCCCCCCATCCTTTCTTTCTCATGGCCCCACGGGACATTTGACTGTCCCTCTGCTCTCGCTCCTGCCAGGACTTTTATAATACACATTTCACGCCGTGGCCACGCGCTGTCCAATTTGATGGCTTCCTTTTGTTTGGAATTTTTAGAATTATTTTTTGCCTGTTCTACCCTTTTTTCGGCGCAGAGGCAAAATGTTGACGAGGCTGTTCAACGAGCCCTCGCCGCTCCCCGAAGTGCGGAAATACTCTAGCTGGGCGGACGCCGCCGCCGCCGCAGACGACGACATCAAGGGGAAAGAGGAGGACGGCGGCAGCGACGTGGAGGCCTCGACGCGGTCGGAGCACCCCGGGAACGAGGAGGAAGAGGAGGAGGAGGACAGCGAGGAGGAGGAGGAGGAGGAAGACGACGAGGTGGAGGGCGGGGACAAGGCATCGGAGGTGGGCGACCCCCCCAAGAAGCGCGGCCCCAAGAGGCGCAAGATGACGGCGGCCCGTGCGGAGCGCTCCAAGTTGCGGCGCTTCAAGGCCAACACCAGGGAGCGGACGCGCATGCACGACCTCAACTCGGCGCTGGACAACCTGCGCAAGGTGGTGCCCTGCTACTCCAAGACGCAGAAGCTGTCCAAGATCGAGACGCTGCGGCTGGCCAAGAACTACATCTGGTCGCTGTCGGAGATCCTGCGCTCGGGGAAGCGTCCGGACCTGCTGGTCTACGTGCACGGCCTGTGCAGGGGTCTCTCGCAGCCCACCACCAACCTGGTGGCTGGCTGCCTGCAGCTGAACGCACGGCACTTTTTCGCCGAGCCGCCGCAGCCGCAGCCGCCGTGCTACGGGGCGCTGCATCCCTATCCCCACCCCCAGGCCCAGGCCCAGGCCCAGTCACAGTCACAATCACAGTCACAGGCGCACTGTCACCAGGGGAGGCCCGACTCGCGCCCGCTGGCCTCGCACGGCTACTGCTCGGTGGGCTACGAGACGGCTTTTCCCCCGGCGGCGGACTACGGCGGGCCCGAGTATGACTACGAGTACGAGTGTGCCCTCAGCCCCCAGCTGCGCGTCAACGGTAACTTTGCCCTGAAGCGCGTGCAGGCCGCGGCGGCGGCGGCGGCGGCAGAAAGCGAGCGGGCCTTCCGCTACGCGGGCCCGAGCGGCCCTAGCGGTGGTGCCCAGGCCGCTTTCGGCTTCAGCGGCCGCCACCCGGCGTTCGGCTCCCCGCGGGGCGGCAACGACGGCAACGGCGCACCACCTTACCGTGACGTGCACTCGCACCAGCAGCAGGAGCGCGCGTCCACCCACGACGGACTCCACGCCTTCTTCCACAATTGAAAAAGCTGAAGTTGTCCGGCGGCCGAGACGGCCCGGCTGGGATTTTTCTTCTTGGCATTTGGCGTGGATCGTCTCCTTGATTTGGCATTGGGCGCGTAAGGTCCGGGCCGCACGCTCACCGGGAAGGTTTGGGGACGTCGTCGAAGGGGGACTTTTCTCCCTTCTCCTCGACTTGGTGGAGCCGGATGGAAAATGGCCGAAGCCTCCCTTGTCCAATGGGATCGTTCGTTGGGCAGCGGGCGGGATGCACACTTTGACAAACGTTTCCTCCTCTCTCACACACTATTATTTATTCTCAACCTTTCTTGATATTAATTTATAGAATTGTTGCTGGTCTATTTATTGTTGCCCCCGCATAATTATTTGTGCAAAGATACATGCACCACTTTGTGTTCAGGTCAATGGTGCCGTCTGGAGAAAAAGAAATAAAACGCTGTCCAAGTCGATTCATTTCCACCCTTTTTCCTTCCTTCCTTCCTTCCTTCACATGGGATCCGATCGTTAAATAGAAGGATTTAGTGCGGGGGGGAAACAAGCTACCCTCCTCCTGCTCCTCCTGCCATCTTGGCATTTTTCCTCCTCCCTTTGCGAGGTAATTTGGCGCCCCCCATAAATGAGTGCGAGCCAAATAGTTTGATATGTGACAAAAGCCTCGTTTAAAAAGGGGAGCGCGGACGCACGCCTTCTTTTTCCTATCGAACGCTTCCTGAACACGCAGCATTGGACATTTTTGTCCACAGGCGGAAGCGCTTCCATGACGAAAAAATACAATCCAAGTCATTGAAATGTAAATATTCGTTCGTTTGGAACTTTTCGCCCCATTTTTGGCCACTCTCTGATGAGCTGCATTTCTATTCCAGATGACTTTCGCGTCACATGAATCAAACAAATCAGTCACTGTCTCGTAGTATTTCAAGGCTCTGGATATTCAACGCGACGAAACGTTCACCAATTCAATTGAATTCAATATTCATGGTGCCGGAAACACACACACGCGCACACACGCGCACACACGCGCGCACACACGCACACACACGCTCGTATCCGCACAGTGAGGCCCTCCTCTTAACGCGGTATATTCCTCCTTTAAATTTCTCTTAATTCGGAAATCGTTCGATTAAAAAAAATCCTGCCTGTTTTGGGTCGCTGGAAACTATATATAAAACAGGCAGGATTTTTTTAAATAGAACGATTCCCGAATTAAGAGAAATTTAAAGGAGGAATAGTAGAGCAACTAAAAAATAAAATTGAAACTATATATATATATATATATATATATATATATATATATATATATATATATATATATATATAATTAATAATAATAATAAAAGAAGAAATATCCTGCAAAAACATGGAAGAATTCATTCAAAAAATGTTTGCGAGTGTGCGAAAAAGTATCGCTTCAACTTGGAATGATTTCGGCGGCTGTGTGTGAGAGGGATCTCGCCGCTCTTTAAATTATCGTGTGCAGTCAGTCCGTCCTACTCTTTTTCTCACCTAAATTTCAGACGGAGACAGCGTTTGTGTGCGTGTGCGTGTGTGCGTGTGTGTGTCTGCGCGCGCGTGCGTCTTTGTCCGACAGGGCCGTGAGCAAAATGTCACAAGCAAAATGGTGAGAAGTCCAATTAGCCTCTTGAAGAGCTCATGATTCATCAATAAATACACAACACAACACATCACTAGCGTCACTAGGCTTATTTTAAGGCTCTTCAAAAAATGCTCTTTAAATCGTTTTTTAAAAACTATTTTCAAAAAAACACATCTCTATAAATAGATATGGATTTACATAGCTGGAAAATGACATCAAATGGAGATAGAATAAAAGTTGATAAGAAATATTCAAAAGCACCATCAACCATTTGGAATTGGGCCGATGCTACAACGCACGTCAACGCGGCATCCAGCGCGGATCGCCCGCTGGCCGACGACCTTCAGCCGCTCGCTCTCTCTCTCTCTCTCTCTCTTTCTTTGTCCGGTACGAGGAGAACGAAGCTCTCTCTGGGAAGAGGAAGAGAGCTTTGAAGAGCAGTCAGAGTCCAACGGCAAATGACACGGCCGCCGTGGCAAAAGACAAACGGCGCCGGCGCCGTGTGCCTCGGAGCCATTCGAGGGGATCGCTGCGCCGAGGCCGCTCTCGGGAATGGAAGAGCGGGCGGAAGAAATTCCATTCAGATGAAAGGGTGGGCGCCAGATGCGTGCGGCAAGCCCGCCACCCGCCACCCGGCCCTTTGCGTCCCACTGACTTTTTCTTTGGCCTTTTCCCTTCTAGAGAGACGCCCGAGGCGGGCCGCTCCAAAATTGCGTGTCGGAGGCGTGGGGGCGCCCGCCGGGCCTCCTTCCTCGTGCGTGCCCGTGGACAGACGGGCGAGAGCGGGCGCCGTGGAAAAAGGGGGGGGGGGTGCTTTGAGCTGGCTGTTTCAATTCTGCCACATCTGTTCATTACAACGGGAGTGTGTTTATTTTTACGCAGCCACGAGCAGCGAGCCGGACTGGCACCGCTGCTTAATGTAGCACTGCCAATGAAATATTCACTAGCAGGCAGGCAGAAAAGGCGGGCGCGGGGACGGGCAAGGGGGGGGGGGCGGCATAGAGAAGAGCAATTAAAAGGCAGGCGAGAAAGAGGACCAAAGACAAAAAGGCAAAGGCAAAGGCCGGCATTTAGTACGTGCAGACATTTGAGTCTTGCCATTTTTACCGCTCTTCCCCAAAAGATTTCAGCCCAAAAATGAAATTTTACTCCGAGACGTTTAGATGAATACAGAACCTTGGCTATTGTGGCCCGTTCTATTTCCAATTCCATTTCTGATGAAAACAGTATTCTTGCTTCTTTGTTTCAATCGGAACAGTAATATGCGTAAGAGTAAGAACGCTGGAAAATGCTAATGGACGTGTCCTTCACTCCAAAGCCTTCTTCTTGGGGTTAGGGCTGGACCAGCCGGACAAGCGGCGGATGAAACAAAGGCACCCCAATTCTGCAGGCAAGTTGGTTGAAGCTGAAGTCTTCTCAATTTGCGTACGTAAAAGGGCAAGAAGTGCCGGCCGGTGACTTGGTAGTGAACGGGACCGCCGCGGACATACAAAAGCCCAATTCTAACGAAGAACCCACGGCCGTCGCCGCAAAGTGTTTATCGTGGGTTGGCGCGTGCCATCGCGAAGAGAGGTATCGGGAGCGGGGCGGGGCTCTTACAGGGCCGGGCCGGGGGAGTCGGGGGAGGCGGGGGAGCCCCACTTCCCTTTTGCATTTTCAATTCCTCAACATCTGTTCAAGTACTCTCAGCGTTTGGGCACGCGCAGCTGAAAGCTCGCCTTGGCGAGACGAGGGCGAGGGCTCCTGTTCCTCCTGTTCCTCCTGTTCCTCCTGTTCCTCCTGTTCCTCCTGTTCCTCCTCCTCCTCCCAAAACCCCATCCCGGCCACCGAGGACCCCCTCCCGAGGCGTCCTCGGACCCGAGCTTCCCGCGAGCACGGGCCGAAGAGCGGCCTTTTCGCCACCGGGAGATGCGAGTTAGCGTGAAAGCAAAATGACTAGCGGCCATGAAATATTTACTCCGTCTCCGGGGCGGGCGGAAAAACAAACGACGACGGCAGCTACGCGCGCGTCTTCGGGGGCGCCGCTCCGTAGTGTTTGCCCCCAAAAAGACCTGGGTTAAGTCGGCCGCGCCACTCACCCCCAACAAAGTGGACAAAAGGGGCCGTGGGTGAGTTTGAAGGTGAGAAGCCGTTGAGTCGGTCACCCGGTTGTCGGCCTGTCCCTCGGACAGCGGGCCCGTCAACAATAT
This sequence comes from Stigmatopora argus, assembly GCF_051989625.1. NCBI lineage: Eukaryota > Metazoa > Chordata > Actinopteri > Syngnathiformes > Syngnathidae > Stigmatopora > Stigmatopora argus. The sequence goes on along the minus strand of NC_135400.1, from coordinate 17,959,008 downwards.
TTGGCAGCGCTTGGCAAAACTAAAGCAATTGTAAAGTGCCGTCGACAGGTGGCAACCGCTGCCGTAATAGAGGCGGTGCCCGCGCCCGTCTCCGGCTGAATCAAAAGCCGGCGGCAGCTGGCGCCCTCATTTTTCAACGCGCTGCTTGTGCTGATTAGAAAAACAGATCTAGGCTCTAATTTACTCCAGACACCAACTCGTGTGAAAAGATCTCAATCCCCAACAAACAAAAGGGCGCGGCCGTCCGACAAAATGGCGCCGCCGCCCGCCTGCCACCTTGCCGGAGGTCCACGCCCCTTTCATTGGTCATTTTCGGCGAAAGCTCTCAATGGCATCGGAGGCCTTTTTTTTGTCGATAAAGTCTGCGTTTGTACGAATGGAAGAACGCAATAACTGGGTGGACAGACATTAGACCAGGGGTGGCTAAAGCGGTCCTGGAGGGCCGCTGTGGGTGCAGGTTTTGTTCCAAGCCATCCAGCAAAGACACTTGGAGCCAATGTGCTTTCCACAGAAAACGAGAAGCAGTTGAGCGCAATGCACTGACTGCACTTGTAGAAGAGCAAATTGGTGAAAAAAGGTCTCCTCTTTATGGATTGGAATGAACAGCCGCCCGCACCCACTGCGGCCCACGCTGGAATAGTTTGCCCAGCCCTGCTCTAGACCACTGATTTTCAACCTTTTCGAGCAGCGGCACATTTTGGACAATTCCAAAATTGTGCGGCACACCACCGACCAAAATGACGCTCCAACACAGTGCATATGATACATACAGTTAATAATATGGTTTCTAAATGTATTTATACTCACCCGGTGTGAATGGCGGGCCCGTTTGGATGAACACCAAATGGATACGCTGGCAGGAATGGTCGAAAGACACACACGAAGCTCTTCCTCAAGCGCTCTCAGTCTCTCGCTGTTTTTTGGTTTTTATTGCGGTCGAGCTTCAGAAGCTCAGCTCACATCGATATATGGTTGAAAACGGGAGCAATGTCAAAATAGCTCTGTTGGGCAGAATGGGCAACTCCTTGGCAACAGATCACCAAAATCTGTCCAAAGGAAGATCAGCAAATTTGAGCTTTAGCTGCTTGCTATCTCTTTGGCCGCGTCAGGTCAGGGCCGAGCATCTCATTTACAATGGCTTTGCAAGCTGGCAGTATTCATGTTTGTGCCACAGTGTGGGGCTTTCTTGGTTTGGCTCTCTCGTTTAACTTTGTGGATTTTCAAAAGAAATTCAAAGACGTTGCCGCTTTCACATGGTTTGTACGTAAGAATACAAAATAGTCCGTGGGCTTGCTTTGAACGGAAGGGTGTTTGCTTTGGAGATGGCCATTGAGCTCAGTTTGCTTAGCACGGTGGCGCCCTTGGATAGCTTCTCACCACATACCAAGCACAGCGGCGTCGGTGCCGTGGCATCCCCGGTGAAAGTCAATCCAAATGAAAGATAGTTTGAGCCGTATTGCCTGCAGCTCACCGTCTTGTGTGTTTTTTTTTGCTTTTGACCACTCAGACTAGGGCCTTCATCTGTGTCCACATTTTGTCCGGGGCCCTGTTCGCCATTTGCATTTTCCCTTCGCCCAAAACTTCTTGATCACCGTCACTTGCTCGTCTTGCGTCGATCCCAAACTTTCACGTGTCGAGCAGCACTAACTCTATTGTCTATACAGGCATTTCTGGCCCTCTGCTGCCACCCACTGAAATAGAAGGGTATTACATGATCTGTTCCACTTGATTCCAGCACAGACACCCCCGACCATGGTTAATGAGGTGATATTATCTCATTTCTAGCGGCCCCCCACCTAACGATCTCTCAGGGTACAGTGCACTAGCTCAACTCGGGGGCTTTTCCCAAAGTCGGAGCCGGTGCTTCGCGGCGTGTCTTTGATAAGTCAGTCGACAAAACGCCATGGCATGGTGGATTGAAGCTCGAGCTTCCTCGTTTGGAAATTCTTCTTTTCTGTGACCAGTGTACGTGTGTACGTGTGTGTGCGCGCGTGTGTCTGTGTGCGTGTGTCTGTCAACAATTCTTTTTCAAAGGTCCTTCGGGGGCTGGGCTTGGCATCTCTCCCTAATTTGAATTCTCGCTCGGCTGCCATCGCTTCCGCAGTCTTCACCGAAATGCAAATGGCAAAAAAAGAGAGCCTAGGCATTGGTACCGCCCGCATCGGGGTGTCAGCTCACGATTAAACAGACACGAAAACGGAAGGGAGGGTACAAGTGAACCTCAAAGAGACGAGCACAAATACACACCGATGATGCTCCGAGAAATATGCAACACACACACACACACTCACAGGCGAGTAGCAGAAGGCGACGCACACCGCGAGAGTCTCCCTCCCCTGCCCCTCCCCCTCCCCCCCCCCCCCCCATCCGACTCGGAAAACAAACCCGGCGCAAAAGCAAAGGCGCTCGGAGCGTCAACACAAACGGCGGAAACGAAACAGGGCTGCCCAACCGTGACGTCAAAAAGGCCGCTCCTTGTTTGCTTCATTGGCGGCCGATTGGAAACGACGTGTAGCGCCACCTAGCGCGCAAGAGGCTGTAGAGGGCGCCTACGCCCCCACCTCCTAGAGCAGGGGTCTCAAACTCAATTGACCTGGGGGCCGCTAGAGGCCAAGTCTGGGTGAGACTGGGCCGCATCAGGATTTCCACAAGAAAAGCGCTGATAAAACATTCCAACTTTATCAAATATCTTTATTTTTTGACAAAAAATAATGAATTAGATAAACTAACTTAAAGATGAATAAAAAATCAATCAATCAGTAATACCTAAGTAGAGAAAATGAATGATTTTTATTCCGTTTCAAATGTCTGTATTAACAGCTCTTTAACCTTTAACTTTCTGAACTTGAATGGAACATTGAATATGAAATATTCTGAACACGGCTTCTCTTGCCTACTCCTTGCTGAATGAAGCCTTTGGCCGGCCGGCCTCCCCGCCGACCTGCCCACCGACCTGCCCACGTCCGCTTACCGAGGAAGGAAGGCCTCTGGTCAGTATTTGCGGTCCAGCCGCACGTCATCAAGCACACCAGCGTGTCCCTGCCGGGTATCTGCTGGGAAAGGCTGTCCGGGCCGGTGTCGGGGCGCATCCCGCGAAGCACGTTGAACATGATTTTCATGGGGTTGCTCACTTCTGATGAACACAAAAAGCCACATCGCTCAGGTTAGTTAGGAAGAAAGACGGTTCCCGTTGAATGTGTCATGGGATGACCAAACTATTCCACAAAGTGGGTGCGGGCAGGGGTGCTTTGGTTCCAACCTCCAAAGAGCAAAGCTTTCCACAATACTAGTGTCCTACGAGTGCAATCAGTGGATTGGCGTCAGGTGCTTCTCTTGCCCAACCCCCGCTGGTTCAAGTTTGTCAGTCAGCTCGGTCGGTCGGTCGGTCGGTGGTGGATATCTTGAACCAAAAGCTCCCCCCTCCTCACCCACAGCGGCCCAACCCCCGTTGATTCAATTTTGTTAGCCATGTCGTGCCCGGTGGCTTCGAAAATGAAAAGCTGCCTGGTGTAAACTGTCAAAGCCAGTTCAAGACTTTTTTAAAAACTATTTCAAACATGGGCCATCAAAGTGCGAACTTTTGTCCATTGAAGAGCGAGCGAGCGCCTCGAAGAAATTGAAGCATTGAACATATGAAGGAAGACGTAGCATCCCTTAAGACTAGACATTGATTTAACAGGGCTGGGCAAACTCAATAAAGGGTCAGAATGAGAGCTTTGGTTTCAACCTGGACAGAGCAAAGCTTTCCACAATACTAGTGTCCTACGAGTGCAATCAGTGGATTGGCGTCAGCTGCTTCTCTTGCCCAACCCCCGCTGCTTCAACTTTGCCAGCTCGTTCGGTGCTGGATAACTTGAACGAAATGCTACTCGCTCCCCACCCACCCACGTTGGCCCAACCCCCGTTGATTCAACTTCGTCAACTATGTATGTGCCTTTGTCACCTTGGCAAAGCCACCCCTCCCTGCCTGGTATAAACTGTCAAAAGCCTGTTCAATACTTTTTTTTTTAACCTATTTCAAACATGGGCCATCAAAGCATGAACTTTTGACCATTGAAGAGCGAGTGAGCGCCTCAAAGAAATTGAAGCATTGGACATATATGAAAGACGTAACATCCCATAAGACTAGGCATTGATTTAACAGGGCTGGGCAGACTTAAAAAAGGCCAAAAGTGAGTGCTTTGGTTTCAACTTCTAAAGAGGAAACTTTCTGCAATACTAGTGTCCTGCGAGTGTAATCTGTGGATTGGAGTCAGCTGCTTCACACAGCCCAACCCCCGCTGCTTCAACTTTGCCAGTCAACTCGGTTGGTGCTGTTTGACTTAAACTTTAAGCAGCGGGGGTTGTGCTGTGATAAGCACCTGAATCCAATGCACTAATTGCACTTGTAACATACAGAAGTTGCAGAAAGTTTCCTCTTTAGAGGTTGAAACCAAAGCACCCCCGCACTCACTGTGGCCCCTATTTTTCCCAGCCCTATTAAATATTATGGGATGCTACGTTTTCCCTCCTATGTCCAATGCTTCAATTTTTTTTGAGGCAAAAGTCTGCACTTTGATGGCTCACATTTGAAATAGGCAAAAAAGCCAGCTTTTTGTTTTGCAGGCCACCCAGCATTGACAAAATTGAATCAACGGGGTTTGGGCCGCTGTGGGTGGGAGGGAGCTTTTTGCTCAAGCTATCCGGCACGGACCGAGCTGACTGAAAAACTTGAACCAGCGGGGGTTGGGCTGAAATGAGATGCACCTGACTCCAATCCACTGATTACACTCGCAGGACACTAGTATTGCAGAAAGTTTCCTCTTTAGAAGTTGAAACCAAAGCACTCACTTTTGGCCTTTTTTTAGTCTGCCCAGCCCTGTTAAATAAATGCCTAGTCTTATGGGACGTTACGTCTTCCTTCATATGTCCAATGCTTCAATTTCTTTGAGGCACTCGCTCTTCAATGGTCAAAAGTTCGCGCTTTGATGGCCCATGTTTGAAATAAGTTTTAAAAAACGTATTGAACTGGCTTTTGACAGTTTATACCAGGCAGGGAGGGGTGGCTTTGCAAAGGTGACAAAGGCACATACATAGGTGACGAAGTTGAATCAACGGGGGTTGGGCCAACGTGGGTGGGTGGGTGGGGAGCGAGTAGCTTTTCCTTTAAGACTTAAAGGAAAAGCTACTCTAGGACCTAGAGTATAGGTCGCAGCATAGCAGCTCTTCAGGGTCAAGTGTCAATGCGCTTTTGTGTCAATGCGCTTTTGTGGCGAGCGTCTATTGGTCGTTGCACTGGGAACAAGAAACAACAACGTTGAACAGAGCGAGCGAGCGAGCGAGCGAGTGACAGCAACTCGCAACTCACAGCCGCAACATGATCAACGTGGTGAAGAAAGAGTAAGAGTACAAACATCCAAGTGTTCGCATCACACCCTTTAATAAACTCAGCAGTCAAAACTTATATTACAAAATAGTTGCTCTTCCTCTTAGACACACACACGCTCGCACGTGAGAAATGTGAAGGAAAGGGCCTGGTCGCTCGCTCGTCACTCCACTGACATTTTCTCACCATGAAGAATTGCAAAAAGGAGGGAGAGAGAGAGCGAGAGAGAGAGAGAGAGAGAGAGAGGGGGAAATAAAGCCATCTGTCAGGCACGCACACCAAGGCAAAAAGCAGCTTTTGGGAAGAGATGCTAGAGCCACTAAACTTCCTAGTCGAGTGACTCCGTCCGGGCGGAAGTATAAGGCCGGGCACAATACCCTTGATTTTTTTTTGTTTTTTTCTGCCTTTTCGATGAGCGGAATCTCCAGGAAAAGGGGGGGGGGGGGGGGGGGGTGAAAAACCATGGCGGTTCAAGGCCACCTCGGCCAGTGTTCGAGGCCCGGCCTCAGACGTCTCCCCCTCTGGATGCAAGGGCGAGCTCAGTGGGAAAAGCGGAGGTCCCGGTCCTTGGGGTAGTGGGCCGCCTGGCCTTCGAGAGCCGGCGCCGGACCTTTGGGGGGGTCCCCGGGACCGGGCGACGACTCGGGCTCCTCTCCTCCCGAAGAGGCGTCCGAGATGAGCCGGAGAAGAGCGGCCGCCACGGCCGAGGCGCCGATGTCCTCCTGGCTCGGGCGGGGTGCCCCCGGGGGAGATGGGGGTCGCGGCAAGCCGCCCACGCCATCGCCGTCGCCGCCTCCGCCGCCCCCCAACGCCATCCTCTTGGCCACGTCTGGAGAGGACATGGCGCGTTAGACATACAGGCAGGGCCTTTTGAGTAGGGATGAGGCTTAATTATTCCTACCTTGACCGCAAGAGGGAGACAGCGCATGCATTACACAACATTAGGTTGACTACTCCCACATCGCTTACACAAGGTTCTTTGGCCAGGTGACATTTAACAGCAAAATGGCGTGCGTGCGTTCAAACAAAATGAACATGCGGGGAAGGTCTAAAGATTGAAGACATTTATTTCCACTTGATAACTTAGGAGCGTGCGTGCGTGCGTGTAAAAAGGCAAACATGACAGTCTGATGGTTCCTGCTGCTGAGGGGTAAAAGGTAGACAACCAAAGAGCGTGGGGAAAACAAGTGGAAGTGGAAGTGGGAGGGAAATGGGAGAGGAGGGGAAACGAGTGACGACTGTCTGATGAAAAGGGAAAAACCAAAAAACAAAACCTTGCCTCATATGAATGACACTCGACCTCGTGGTGCTTTTATTGTGTACACCAGCCAGCCCCATCCATCCATCCATCCAGCCAGCCATTCATGTGCAACACACACAGTCGCCCTAGTAACGCCAAGACACCTTTTCTAAGAACTTTACGGAACTTAAATGGGACTAAATCATCCCACCGTGATCATTTGAACCATTATCCCGCCAATGTCACCTGGATATACAGTAATCCCCGCCTTGGTGTGGTTCGCAAAGATACACACGGCAATAAAGCGTCTCATTTGGAGGAAGCCGTCTTTTGATACTACGCGGAACGAGACATTTGCTCGGAGAATTTGGGCTCTTTCCCTCGGGCAAACCGAGCGAGGCCATACCGGTAGGTCAATCGACCAATGCGCAGGAGTCCCGGCCGCCAGCCCACGATAGAACTAAACTGCGCCCCCTGGCGGTCTCGTGGGAAGCAGACCGTTGTCGTGCTCACCCAACACTACTCTCTACTACCCTCAAGATGGGTGATTGTCGGGACACAAAAGAAACAAGTGAGTCCGTCCGTTGTCGGGCATTTTCTCGTCAGGTTTCAAAAGAGCACCGACGGGGCATTTTGGGCAGGCTGTGGCCGTGGACTCAGTGATTTGGGGGGGGGGGGGAGATTCTGTGCGGGGTCCCTTGTGCCCGCCCACCGCAAGTGGGAGATTACTGTATAGATGGAAATGGGGGGGGGGGGGGGGGGGGGGGGGGGGGGTTCTCGGCGCCCGCCGTGACACCTCCTACAGACTAAACCCAGACTTGCCCTTGCGCTCTGTGGCGGAGGGGGCGGGCGTTAGGGGCTCGTCTGAGCGGACACCGTTGGCGCTCTGCTCGGCCGGCTCCTGGCCCGTCGGCGGCGGTGGCGCCGAGGGCGCCGAGGGCTTTACGATGTGGCCCAGGATGAGCGCCAGCAGACCGGCCTGGTCTTCCGGCAGCTGTTGCTGCTGCTGTTGCGGCGACGGCGGCTCGGGATCCCGGGAGGCCTCGCCGGCGGGGCCGCCCGTTTCGGCCTCGCCCTCCGTCTCCGTCTCGGTGTCGGCGTCAGACAGGCCCAGGAGCCGGGACACCTGCGGGAGGGACAGCTCCGTCTGGCCTTGGAGGAGGTTGAGCAGCAGGGCCATCTCCGTCTGGTTCAGTTGCTCGGCGGCGGCCCCCAACGCTGCGGACGCAAAAAACGCCCTTAATAGCCGACCCACTCTGTCATTGTTCCAAAATGGAAGGGGCCCCTAACCCACCACCCCTCTGCCAGACTATGGCTCTCCAATGCATAATGACTCATTAAAATGTCATTCAAAGCCATATCCTCACAATCCGCAGGTCCCAAAAATATAGTCCACATGTCCAGTGACACTACCCGCTAGCCATTTTTGAAGTATAAAAAGTCAGCAATCATTTCAGTGCATTTTGGGCACCAGGCTAGTCGGGGCGCCATCTAGCGTTGACGGGGAGGAATGCAGAAGAGCGAAAGGCTGGACTCGAGCGGCTATTTTTTTGTCCGGCAGAGGGGTTAGGATTAGTAACCTTTCCCCTAAACCTAATTTAACCCGGCCGGATTTGGGAGCGACTCGCCCGCGGCATCGTCGCTTCATATTTACCCGACAAGTCGTCGTCCGGGACCGGCGGCTTTCCCGACGGGGGGGGGCGGTGGCGCGGGAGGCGCTCCGGCCGGGCTGCCGGGCGGACGGCTGTTTTCCCCGCCGGAGGCGCAGGACAATTCCTTCCGGGGCGCTTTGGGGGGGGCTTCCTCGGGCAGCCCGCTCTGACGCGCCCGCCGCCGTTTCTTGCTCCACAGCTCGTGGCAGTCTTGATGATGAGGCAAACTGCAAAGCACCGGGCAGGGTCAGTGGTGGGAACCATTACGAGCGGCCGGCCAGGCATAGCAGGCGAGCGTCTACTGACTCCGGCGGCGGCATGTTGTCGGGGTCCACATCGCGCAGGAAGTCGCTGCGGAGCGCCCCCTCCGAGGTGCAGCGCCGCGAAGGGTCCAGCGTCAGCATTCGGTCCAGCAGGTCCAGGGCGTGGGTCGGCAAGCTGGAGCCAAAGCATGGCGACAATCAACGGCAGAAGCAAGACGGAGGACGGAGGACGGCGCACGGCGCCCGGTCACGTACAAGGCAAACTCCTCCCGTAGTCGCCGCCGGTATTGCTTCTTGGGTTTCATGGTATTGAAGAGGGGCAGCTTGATCACGTCGGGCCAGACGGCCGGACAAGGGGAGCCGCACAGGCGACTGCAAGAGGGCGGGACAGACGCACGGACGGACGGGTGGGATTCGGCGCCAAGGAGCAAAAGGCTCACCCCGACGACGGTACCTGATGAGCTCCAGCTGCAGGAGCTCCTGGTTGGCTTGGAAAATGGGCTTCTTGGTGAACAGCTCTCCCAGAATGCACCTAAGCGACGAGGGCCATTGAATTGTGGTTATACGGATGGAACGAGATTCAACGTTTCTCCGTCCGCCGGCTAGCTAGCTAGCTAGCTGCATCACGCACGGCTAACCGCTGCAGCCAATTTCCTACCTTAGTTCATTTGGATATGGTTGGTTTTATGCCCTTTTTAGCTACACGTGCACTTGAAGGCGGAGCTTTAAATGGCACGCCAATCGTACGGCGACAACAAAGGCAATGCATTGGCCTCGACTGGACGGACATTTTTTGGGCGTGCCACTCACCCGCAGCTCCAGACGTCGATCGCCGGCGAGTACCTCTCCTCGCCCAGCAGCAGCTCGGGGGGGCGATACCACAGCGTGATGACTTTATTGGTGTAGGGTCGACTGAAAAGAAGGGAGGAGGGCGTGGTCAAAGCGAGCCAGGAAGAGAGAGGGGGAAGGCGCTTTCACCTCTCTTCCGAGTTGTAAAGACGAGCCAGGCCAAAGTCGGCCAGTTTAATCCGACCCCTGTGGAGGGCGGGCGAGAGAGAGAGAGAGAGAGAGAGAGAGAGAGAGAGAGAGAGAGAGAGAGAGAGAGAGGGACGTGGTCACTCTAGGCCCTCGGCGCCGCTCGCCGGCCGGCGGCCGGTTAACCTGTTGTTCAGCAGTATGTTGGAGCACTTGATGTCACGATGCAGAAAGTTGTTCTTGTGGCAGTAGTCCAGGCCCTCCATCAGCTGGCGCATGAAGCTGCGGATGTGCTCGTGAGAGAACTGGACCAGGCCCGACTCCAGCAGGCCCATCAGGTCGTGGTCCATGTACTCGAAGACCAGGTAGAAGGCTCCTGAGAAAGAAAGAAAAAAAAACTGTCAAAGGGGGAAAGAGAGGAGGAGCCCTTTGGAGCCCACGGACGTCTCGGCCGGTCAGCCGGAGATGCTCACCTTTGTCCTTTTTAAAATCCAGCGCGTCCTGCTTGTCGGTGACAATCTCCTTCATGTTGACCACGCTGCCGTGCTTGAGCTGGCGCAGGATCTTGATCTCCCGGATGGCCGTGATGGGAAAGCCCTCCTTCTCGTTGTCCAGGCGGACTTTCTTCAGGGCCACCAACTCGCCTGCCGATTTAGTGGCGTGACGACCGGGAACAAGGCACATGCCCTGGCGAAGGCCAGCGCCCGTCTTACCCGTGTCTTTGTCCTTGGCTTTGTAGACTTGGCCGTAGGTGCCCTCGCCGATGATCCCGATGATGTCGAACTTATCCACGCATCTCTTGCCCCAGTCGCTCTTGGTGTGTTTGCGCTCGCCGTATCGAGGGCAACAGATCCTGGCGACGAGGAAAAGAAAAAAAAACAAGTGAGCGTTTGTTTGCTTCGCCGAGATACTTTCCTCCCACGGCATTTCCGAGCAAAGATCCCACATCATCTGCGGCCTACGGTCGGAGGAAGCTTCTAGCGCAGTGCTTCTTAACCTGGGTTCCACCGAACCCTCGGGGCTCGGCGAGTCGGTCGGTCGGTCTCGGGGGTTCGGTGGAGCCTCTGCCACGGAGGTCGAGACGCATCATGTCTGTCTATTCACGATAACACGCCCCGCTTGACCATCACTGGCCGAAGATCACGTGACAGTGCTCGGCCAATCGGTGCTGCCTTAAATATCGGTTGAATTTGGAAGAAAGAAAAAAAATCAAATTTTATTTTACACTTAAAGTAGGGTTCGGTGAATGTGCATACGAAACTGGTGAGGTTCGGTAGCTCCAACGAGGTTAAGAAGCACTGTTCTAGTGTGAAGATATCCACAGTAATCCCTCAAATACCGCGGTTCAAGTACAACAGACATGGACACGATAAATTGAAAAATCGCACAGTAGGGTCACCCCTATTATAACGACCTTTTTTCCCCTTCAGTGCTTCTGCTTACGATTTTTGGCGTGGATTTTGGCATTTTTATGAACTTTAAAAAGTAAATAAATAAATGGCTTCTTTTTGTTAGTCTTAGTAGCAGGTAGAAGACAGGGGAGTGGCTTCCACTTGCGAGTTTCAGCATGGATTTTCACATTTTTATGAACTTTTTAAAAAAATCAATCATTATACCCATTAAGAGCAGAAAAAAGGCGACTAAGTGAATTGGCGATAATCGAAGGAAGACTATTGTTTTGGTCTTCTTCCATTTGGGCGTGGCAGCAGCTCAAAGTCGGGTGCGCCTAACGGAACCGGGGTGCAGTCTGCGGCTCGCACGTGCTACGTACTACGCCCCAGGAAAGGAACTCACTTTGGTCTCCTTTTGAGGGCGGGCTGCGGGAGCGACGGTCCCTGATGGCCGCTCAACTGGAGGGGCGACGTGTCTCCCCCGGGCAGAGTGGGTGGCAGCGGGAGGTCGATGATGGACGGCCGACTCCGGGCTTCCTTGTCCCTTCTGGAGCCTCGTTGAGTGAAAGCGGACTTCTTTGGGCTGAGTCAAGAAACACGGAGTTAGGACACCCACACGCGCCTCGTCAAACGTACGCACGATGTCGGTTGACGTCCGCGCGTCGTCTTCAAACGTAGTATTTATTGTCCGACAAAACGCCGGGCGCTCCTCACTCACCTGCCCTGAGAATTTCCCAGCAGCACGGGGGGCAAAGGCAAGGGCGGCAGAGTGGACGTCTTGGGGAGCGCCGTCTGCCGGGCGGGACTGCGCGCGGCCACGGGCGACGCGGGCGCCGACAAAGGCGGGACGCCGGCACCCCGCTGGGCCGCCGGCGTGGCCGAAGGGGCCAAAGGGGCGCCGGCCTCCGGGGGCGAGGGTTCGAGAGGGGGGGCCGGAGAGAAGGCGGCGGAGGGCGAGGGGGCGTCCGCCGTCGCCGCTTCTTCCCAGGCGAGCCCTTCCGCCGGCGAGCGTGCCGAAGGTTGAGCTTCCGTTTCTCTCGAGTCCCTCTCCGCCTCCGCTTCCTCGGCTCTGGCCCGCGAGGTAGAGGCGGACGGGGAGGGGCTCGCCGTCGTCGTCTTGCGCGTGGCGGGAGAGGCGTGGGCCGCCTCTGCCCGCTCCGCTTCCACCTCGGCCGCTTCCGCCTGGACTGTCGCCGCCTGGACTGTCGCCGCCTCGGCCGCCGCCGCCACTGCCGCCGCCTCGGCCGCCGCCGCCACTGCCGCTGCCTCGGCCGCCGCCGCCTCGGCCGCCTGCCGCTCCCTTTTCCTCCGGCTGAGCTCGGCGCCCAGGCTGGAGTTGAGCGGCAAGGGGGCGGCGGGAGGCGAGCGGGTAGGGGGGTGTCCGCCGTAGGAGGCGCCGCCGCCGCCGCCCGATGTCCCGGCCGCCGACCCGTGACGCTTGCCGCGGGAACGGGAGGATGAGCGACGAGAGGAGGACGAGGAGTAGAGCGGCGGGGATCGGCTTCGAGAGCGGCCGGAGCGCCTGAAAGGAAGGAACGTTGGGAAAAATGACAAGATCCACATTTTGGTGCAATTAACGGGCTGGCAATTGTCTAACGCCTCAAATGCGTCTCCGCTCGCGTGTATGGCGACGCACCGAGAGCCTCAAAGAACGGAGGTTCCGTCGGGATCGGTTGGCTTCTTTTGCTTGTTGGCAGAAAAAAAGAAAACGGCCGTTTGCTAAAGCCATTCAAAAGGGACCAAAGCCACATTTGAAACAATTTAGACGATTAAGAAAAACACTTCAAAAGCGCACATTTCAAGCCTCACTGCTCTGCGTTGGGATCACTTGAATCTCCCCAACCCAGCCACATTCCGCGTACCGTGTAAGCCTGATGTCGGGAGAGATTGCAACTCTAATACGCAAGTGGCCATTGGATTCCCATGGCGCATTTCAAATGCCGTTTGACATCGTATTGCTTCAGGCCAGGTGGCGCTAAGCTACGATTGTAGACACGGAGGACAGGCACCACTCATCCTGCGTCCGGGAGGAACGAAGGGCCCTTCGTTCCTCCCGGACGCAGGATGAGTGGTGTCCAAAAGTCGGCTTTTTCAAAGACAATGCTCGCGGGGGGAGCCCTCCTCGGGCCAGCCGGCTGGCCGAGCCCGCCCCGCCCCAAGTTTGCACCCGGCCGACGGCGGACCGACTGGGCACGTTGAGGAACAACAAGCGCAAAGGCAGCGAGCGCATCCACCGGGAAAAAACAACGTCAAGAATCAATTAAAGGAAGGTAGCGCCCTCACCTGGACACGGGGCTGGGACTGGCGCTGGAGGAGCGTCGGACCACGTAGGGGCTGACGGAGCGCCTCCTGAAGTAGGGACTGCCCTCGCGCTCGAAGCTGGACGACCTTCGCCTTGCACCGTAGGGGCTGTCCGACCTCTGGGCGCCGCGCCGGCCGGCTTCGCCGTAGGGGCTGTCCGACCTCTGGGCGCCGCGCCGGCCGGCTTCCCCGTAGGGACTCGGGCACTGCTGGAAGGCCCTGCGCCTGGAGTAGCCCTCGTCCAGGATCGGGGCGCCCGGCGGGCTCTCGGCCCGCCTGGGGCCGGGCGACGGGACGGCGCTTTTTCGCCGAGGGCTGCCTCGGCTGGACTTGCCTTTGGGGCCGGACCGGTTGCCCTTGGAGGACTTGCGGTGGGTGCGCTCCGCCCGGAGCCGCTGCGGCTGGCCCTGGGCGGCTTCCAGTCGGGCCTCTCGCCGCTGCTGCTTGTCCTTGCGGGACTTTCCCGAGCGGCCGCCCTCTTTGCCGCGGTGCGACGATGCGGGCACGGCGCCCGGGCCGGGCGCGGGGGCCATCTGAGAGGCGGCGGGCTCTCCTCGCTTGAAGTCCGCCTCCAGCTGAAGGTGGCACTTGGACGAGGCGGAGGACCTCTCCTTGCCCGGGCCGGAAGCACTTTTGACGCGGTCTTTGCCGCTCCTCTTCTTGTAGTTGCGCTGGCCGGTACCGGGCTCTCGGACTTTGTTGGGGTCCCTGGACTTTTTGCGCGAGTGCCTGTGGCTCTTGCTCTCGCGGGGGACGGCAGCGGCGGCGGCTGCGGCGGCGGCGGCTGCGGCGGCGGCAGCAGCAGCAGCAGCAGCAGCGGCTTCGTCCTCGTCGTAGTCGGGCGAGGGTTCTCGAAGTCGCTCCATCACCACCAGTCTGTCCGGCGGACGAGGGGCCGGCGGGTCCGAGAAGGTGTCCGAGTCCGAGCTGATGTCGTCGTATTCCACCAGAGGCTTCGTGAGGTGCACGCTAGGGGGCGCCGCCACGCGGCCCAGCGACATATATTCGGGAATGGCGGTCGGCGCCGCCGCCGGCAAATCCCGAATTTTAGTCGATTTGTGTCGTTTGCGCTTGGAGGAAGCCATCAGCGCCTTCAAGTGCGACTTGCCCTCTTTGCAGGTCATGTCCCCCGCGGCTGTGTGGAGGGCGGCGTGGACCGCGGAGGCGCCGCCGCCGATGCTCGACTCCGGCTTCCTCTTGGTCCCATGGTGTCGGTCTCGGTCCCGGTCCGACCCAGGCATCCCTTACCTTACGCCTGCGTCGGCGTCGGTACCACTGGTCCTGCGGCTGGGCCTCGGCGGTCCGAGCAACTCATTAACCGACGTCGCGAGGACAAATACTCCCAAGTGTTCCTAAGCAAAACGCCACACGCCAAGCCAAGGCAACGAGCAAAGGGCAGCGCGCTAGGCCGCGATCGTCCCGTCCGCCTCCTCAGTGCCGAGTCATTTCACTCGCGGTCGTCGGCAACGACGGAGGTCGGGGAGACGCGGTGTCCGCTCGAATCAAGCCCGTAAAAGAGTTTGGCCTACCAAACGTCGGAGCATGGTCGTCCCGCCGCCGCCGCCGCCTCAAACTTAGCGAGCGCCGCTAGCTCGCGCTAGCTCGGGCTAGCTAGCAACTTGAGCGAGCCGTGGAAAAAGCCAAAGTCCCCTCTGTCAAAGCGGTCCTTGTCCGGTGCCAAGTTGGGAAAGAGCTTATATTATTCCACAGGCTTTACGCTTTTAGCTTTCGCCGGCCGGCGAGCAAATGCCATCAATTTGAACGGCGCTCGTCTCTCCGACAAAATGAAAACTTGACCCGATAGGTACTGTTTACATGTTCCCTTTAATGTAGGCCTTTATCCCTTTCTAAATTCAATATGGATACGAAATGATAGTTTTTTCGTGTGCGGTAGATGTTCCAGTTTACTATCAATGGCTCTGGAAAAATCAACCAGGCCTGTATTTAGGGCGATGCCGATGGATTTAATCACATCCGCAGCCCTAGTAGCGGGAGACTACAAACGCCATTGTGGCTCCTGTGACTGGCAACTTCCACGCACGACGGACCGGACCGGAAATCGACGCGCTGCCCATCGATGGGCGGATCGTCGCGACAGCCAATCGTCTCCCACTGCTCGCTTCCTTTTCCGCCAGCAGTGTCGCTTTGGGGAAAGCAGAATGGAAAAGATCAAATTAGAAAAGTGGAAAGTTCTGTTCGTTGCATAAAAAAAAGCGGTGCCATTTGCTCTACTGTTTTCCATTGTGTGTTAATTTGGATTATTCTTTTTTTTTTAAAACACGGCAATTTAGGTCATGGTCGGCGTGGTGGAGGAGGTGTCGAAGTGATGACAGTCCAAGCAATGACAGATGTTCCAAGGAGAGTTTGAGGATCGGGGTACGGGGCATCCATCAATTGTTTCAATAAATCGGCAAGCACGCCCCCTGAAAAACATCACGAGTAAATTAAATACGTGAAACAAACAATCAAATCCACGCGTATGATGAATACGGACGCTGATTGCCTATACAGAAACGAGAAGTAATCGTACCATTTATTGCATTGAATATTATTATTTTCTATTCAAGAATGTTCTATTGCATAAAATAGAAGCCCTGCTGTACTGTTGCTATTTCCGGGAGTTGTAGGAGGTGCCGGGCAAACCGGAGAGGCGGGGCCTTTGCCCGCTTTCTCGTGTGAGGGATTGTGCAAGCAAGTTCCCGGTACGTACTTCGGAGCCAAGTTGCTCAAACGCGTGCGGCCATGTCCTTTTGTTCCTTCTACGGCCGGGAGGTTTACAAAGACCACTTCAAACCAGGTGCTCGTACTCCTGACGCCACTTTAGCTGATGTTATTGGTGAAATCGCCGCCGTGCAAAACTTGTCCACGCCAGCTAGCTAGCCGGCTAGCTCTTATTTGATAAACACATACCTGTCAACCCCGGCCAATTGCTCCCCTTATTCATGATTGCTTATTAAGCTATAATAAACCGTCCAAATGCAACGCGGCACATATTTACTCACATAGAGCGCACTTCAAGGTCTAAATTCTCGACTGCCGTGTTGGGGGAGGAGCTGCGTGAAACCAAAGTCTGTCACGGTTTCGATTTGGCCAGTCTCGAGATTAAAACGTGTTGTCACGAACAACGTTTGCAGAGGCCTTACAAAAAGTGCTTTTTGGGGGGGCAAATTAGCAGACGAAGTGCCAGAAACAGAATGGTTTTGTGTATTTGGTTGATCTCCTGCCGTCCTCTCCTCTAGGAATTTACGCATGCGCCAAGTGCAATCACCACCTGTTTTCCAGCCGCTCCAAGTACGAACACTCGTCTCCCTGGCCGGCCTTTACGGAGACCGTCGGCGAAGACAGCGTGAGCAAACGCCAGGAGAGACCCGGAGCCCTCAAGGTAGCGTCCGGCGAACGTCGGGCCGTTTACCCGTCCGCCGCGCTCCAACGCATTTGCCTTGACCTCCAGGTGTCGTGCGGCAAGTGCGGAAATGGCCTGGGCCACGAATTTGTCGGCGACGGGCCGGCGAAAGGCTTGTCTCGTTTTTGAATTTTCAGCAGCTCGCTCAAGTTCATCCCTAAAGGTGGGTGCTACCCGTCGCCATTTGTTGGGAAAAGTCCACGTTGGGCTTCTCTTCGCAGGCGAGCTTGACGGAGAGTAGAGGAATTGCCGCTTGACGTGTGCATTCTGGACGCTTCTACGCAAGTGAGGACAGCGAATGAAGTTCTCTGGGGGAAAAGCCCGGACGGGGAGCACCAGAGTGCTGATGGCTATTGGCCTCGCTGGACAGCGACAGAAAATGAACACAAATCAAATGCCTTCAAAACCATGCAGCGGTTGACAGCGATTGACCCTTTGACTGGAGGCTTTTATGTTTCTGTTAATTGGAATGAACAAAATAAAACAATCAAATAAATGCTTTTAAAATCCTTATTATTCCATCAATCATCAATGAAGAGGGAAAAGAAACATCAAATCTCAAAGCGTTTTGCACAAACTTCATAATCCCATTGGGCATGTTGTAAATAATGTCATTGCGCCATCAGATGGTGCTGTAAGATCCAATGTCCAGTTTTTGACCCCGACGTAGCGTAAACTACAGAAGCGTATTACACACATTATTGTCGAGCGGTCAACCGAATCAATGGGGGTGCTTGTTGACGTCTGAAAGCTGTTCGATGGATGATACCGATAGTGCCTAATCCCCCGAACTATCAATGGAGAGACATAGAAAAGTGGAGAAGTGGATCATGAATGACTTGGTCTTCAACAAGTGCTTCGACTTTGGTGGAATTAAGCGCAGCAGTAACGGGACATTTAGATTTCCCAGGATTGAAAGATTTTATGCGTTTTTTTTTTTGTTTTTTTTTAACTCAACGCGTCCGCCGAAACAATGCCAAAAGGGAACGTCGTTGCTACCTGCTGGACAAAAAAAACCAAGGGTGTCTTAAAGACGAAGCGGCCGTCAAGTGGAGCGAGGTTTCCTGTCAACCTTGAAGGTGACGGTGACGATGCCCTCGATCCCGGCCCGCAGCTCGTCGGACTCCCGCACGGCAGACACCCCCTTAGGGGTTCCGGTCAGGATGAGGTCCCCCTCCTCCAGGGTGATAAAGTCGCTGATGTAACTGACCAGGTGAGGCACGGGGAAGATCATCTGTGAGGTGCAGCCACTCTGCCTCAACTGACCGTTGACCTCCAGCCAGAGCGCCAGGCGGCCCGGCTCGGGGACGCGCTCCTTGGGGATGAAGTCGCTGACCGGGCACGAGGTGTCGAAGGCCTTGGCCAGCGTCCAGGGCAGCCCCTGGGACTTGCAGCGCTGCTGAGCGTCCCTGGCGGTCATATCCAGGCACAGCGCGTAGCCGGCGACGTGCTCCATGGCGGCGGATCGAGGGATGGCCGCGCCTCGCTTGCCGATCACCACCCCGAGCTCCACCTCGTGGTGCACTTCCCTAGAGTAGTGGGGGAGCAGGACGGGCGAGCCCTCTCGGACGTAGGCGGACGGCGGCTTGAGGAAGAGCAGCGGCTCCGCGGGGATGGCGTTGTCCAGCTCCTGCGCGTGTTCCGCGTAGTTTCTGCCCACGCCGATGATTTTCCTCCCCCATTCCCAAAATCGTCCTATGTTGCCCGCTGACATCGTTGGCGAGTGCGCTGCGCCGTCCTGTCTGTCTTTCTTTCTTTCTGTCCGCTTGCTGTCGAGAAGCTGCCGCTGGGACTCGACTTTGACCCGAGCCGAATGTCAATACCAAGCTACGGCAAGTCGGGCGGGACAGGAAAGCGTCATGTGTCAGCGGCATTTCATTCGGAACAAATAACTTACTAGCTGTCCGACACCGACGCCAGCTGCGTGGCTCCATTGATTTGACCTCGTTAGCACCGAGGTCCACACATTTGATATCGTTAGCACCAAAGTCCACACATTTGACCAAAATATATTTGGACTAGCTAAAAAGCTACAATGTAGGCCCGGCGCAGGGGTATCAAACCGGTCCTCAAAGGGCTGCAGCTTTTCATTCCAACTGAACAAGAGGATACTTTTTGCACGTGTAATCAGTTGATTAAAGTCAGGTGCTACTTGTTTTTAGAAGACACCTCATTGGTTAAACTGTCAGGACCAGATGGGTTGGAACAAAGAACAGGACCCACTGCGGAATCAGTTGGACACCCCTGAATTGTAGGGCCTTTTTTTTTTTCTTCATTTGGATGCTTGTTTTTCTTCTTTTGTTTTCCTAGCCCACCCACTGGTCCCATTAACAAGCACAACAGCAGTTTTTGACTCTGGCAGCACAAGACAAAAAACAAATTTCCCCTAATGTTTACTTCCAATAAATTTGACCATTCACAGATCATTTTTGAGCACCGAAAACAGCTGTTATTTTTGGGGATGGTGTTTGTTTTGAGAGCCGATATACAAATGAAGTCATCGATGGTGAGATTATAATTCACCAAAATACGAGTCAAGCATTGGATGCCTCAATTGTATTTATATACATTATTTTTTTATTTATTGTCAGCGTTCCATCCACACCATTAATGAGATTACTTTTTGCCCTCGTCCTCCTTGGACAGGTTCTTGATGATCTCCTCCTTCTTGGCCAGGAGGCGTTCCTCCCGCCGCTTGCGGGCCTCCTTGGTCTTGGTGCGGCGGGCCTCGGCCTGATCGCTGCAAAAAGACAAAAAAGGCACGGCATCTTTTACTTCCGCCGGGCTTTGCAGCGCTCTCAAAGGGGGCCGGGGAATGGCCAACGTACGCTAGGAGCTTCTTGCGGGCTTTGTCGGCCTTCAGCTTGTGAATGTGCTCCATGAGAATGCGCTTATTCTTGAACACGTTGCCCTTGGCCCTCAGGTACAGGCTGTGGTACCTGGAGACAAACGAGAGCACCCTAAAACACTTTTCTTGCAACAAAATGGAGCATTCCCCCACACCAAGGCAAATTTCAAAGGCCACCAGATTCGATCCGTCAGTGCCGCTACCCGGCAGGCGACGAGCGGCCGCCGCTCGATGCGCCACTTTCCTACGGCCTTTGCTGCACTTTGGGAGTGGCATTTGAAGATTCAAATCCAAATGTCTTCCCGAGGTTTGGCAGCAATTTCAAGTGCGCGGGAAAGGCTAACGGTAAACTCAAATGCTTGTCTTGTTTTCAAAAACATGGCCCTGGTCCCAGTAACAATGTGGCTTTGGATTACATGTGCCTGTCGATCTTCTTGGACTCCCTGTAGCGGCGCAGCAGGCGCCGCAGGATCCTCATGCGGCGCATCCACGTCAGCTTCTCGGGCATACGGGCGTTGGCCGTACCCTTTCTCTTCCCTGCGGGCGAGAAGGCCAAACGTGGGCCAAACGCCCAGCGCCCCTCCTCGGCGGCGGCGGCGGCGGCGAACTGGGCCTACCGACGCCCATGTGTCTGCCCTTGCGGCGCGCCAGCGTGTTCTTGCGGCAACGAGCCCGAGAGTGGACCGTGACGGGCTTGCGGATGATCAGGCCATCCTTCACCAGTTTACGCACTTGTTGGCCTGAAAGACAAAACAAATGAAGTGGAAAAGGCACTGGCTTCAACTGTCCGTTATCCATGAATCCATTGCTCTTTTGGTCAGTATACATTGGCTTAATATACATAGTAATTGTCCCTGTATATCCCAACTTACATGCCGCTGAACCCCCAGTAAATTGGACGCAAGCGGGGAAGTCACCCCATCTGATCGCCCGATCGGATATCGGGCCAATCCTTTTCAATGGATCGGTCAAAAAAGAAGGGGTTTTGAACCATTTTCAAGTATTAAGTTATGGCCCGCCATTGACGCCAATGTACGCCCAATTTGTTGTGACCGTCACTCGGCCGTCCAAATAATGCACAAGTATCCAGGCAACACAGAACTTCTATTCATACAAGGCCAGTTGGTGCTTTTTTTTTTCCAGTTCAACGGGTGATACTTTGTTGTGGGAGTCAGGGATTGGGTTCTACTTACGAGAGTTAGCATTGGCGATTTCGTTGGTCTCGTTGGGATCGAGCCAGACCTTCTTCTTGCCACAGCGCAGCACGCTGGACGCCAGCCTCTTCTGGAGCCTGAGCATGCTGCACGACAACGGCACAGCGTAGGATTTAGGTCAGGGAAATCATCAAGTTACCCACTTAGGGAGCATCCGCGGACTTTAGCTTTAGCCTAGCCGCGGACGCACCTAACCGTTAGCCGGGTTGACAATATGGCCGCTCGGCGACAGCGTCGGCCGCCGCGGCGAAATAAAACACGTCGCGGTGGCGTTTGGAGGACTCTTTACCATTCATGTCACTTCATTAGAACTTGACGTGTTTGATACGGTCGTTTAGTGTGTTCAAAGTGCCATTTTCCACCGATTAAATAGGCCACTTGGCCACGCGTCGACGGCAATCCTACCTCATGGCTGCTACTTGGATAGGAAAAGAAAGACCACGGCGACGCTCGGGAACGTACCATTATGCGGGTTGAGTCCATCTCATCTCGTGAAGCTTTCTTTTAAAGATGATCCGATTTGCCAACGGAAGTGCTTCATTGACTCATAGGTGGTTGTTTTCACGCAAAGTATGCATCGCGTTTTGTTTTAGACTCGTCTTATTTGGCAATATCTTCGACGGTCACCCCTCCGCATAAATATGGTCGCGACCACTATCTTACGGTGCATTATGGGGCGGAAAGATGCAGTTTACTCTTATACCACTCGAAAGTTAGATGAACAGTTGACCGAGCCTCTCTAAAATGCACTTGGTCGCACAGTAACACGACGAATTGAATGTTCCTTATTACCAAGTTTGAACAGTAAACATGAACAATAATACAAACTTGAACATTTGGTTCCAGCCTCGACAAAAGCCCCAGTTTTATTAAATCCTTGTACAATTTAACAGACAGGACTGGGTTGTGAGCATAAAAAGAGCACCCAGCAAACAAGTTTTTAAAAAAAAATCTCCGGTCCTCTTCATCATGTCATGTCATGCCATGGGGGCACTATTGGGGGTCTTTTTTCTCTTTTGTTGTGGGTCTTTAGGAGGACGCTTGGCCTTCTGCCGGTTCCAGAAGTCGGCACGGTCGTCCAAGTATGCGAGACTGCTCCCGATGATGTCCCTCAGTTTTTCGCCGTTCCTCATCCTGCTTTTCTCCAAGGCTGCGGATCAGCAAAGACCATTTGAATTCCATCCAATGGGGTCATTGCAGAATGGGAGGCCATTTGACACCGTGCCATTCCAATTGGAAACATTACCCATACAAAATATACTGACACACAAGCAAGGGTAAAAAAAAGATGTATACAGAGCAAGTGAGCAAATGCTGTCCCAGAGGGCCCCCTAACCAGTTTGTGATCCAGTCTGTTTTCCATGTCCCCCTCCACTGCACCCACATTTGATGATCAACTCCTCGCCAATTTCCTGAGAAGCCTGATCATGATGATTGGATTCAGGTGTGTTGGGGAAGGGAGCCACGGAAAACAGACTTGGAGGAGGACTGCACTTGCTCAACCCCGCCCGCTCGAAACCGCATCCATAACCCTAAACCTCTTTACTTTAATAGTTTAGTTTAGCTTTGGCGTGACCTCAAATAACAGATTGCCGAGTTTGGATGTAATTGCTGACTTGAAAAGAAACCTACTTTCATCCTTCAACAGTTTCTCCAGGTATCTCCTGTCCTCATAAAACTCTCCCACATATTTCTTCTTGGAGGCCCTTTGCTTCTTGGTCATCGTCACCTGCACGGAGAGACAGTTTGGCTTCGCGATAGCAATACGTTGAGCGTTGCATTGCGTGGCGTTACGTTACGTTGAGCGAACGTGCGACGACCTCGTCTTCTTTCGGCGGCGTGTCTCCTTTGAGTTTCTGCCCAAAGTCAGCCGGGACTGAGCAGAGACACACAATGACCGTCAGAGACGGCGATAGACGTTCAATCCGTTCGACCTGGGGGGGGCCGGCCCCCGCCAGGTCGAACGGATTCTTTGGCCAGTATGGTTCCTTCCTCCGTTACCAAGCACCGCCACGTATACTCTTGCCAATACGAATATAGCGGACGGAATACACGTGAGGAGCACACCGGCGACGGCGTTCTCGATGGCCTCCTGGGCTTTCTGGATGCCCAGCTGGAATTGGTGGACTTGCGGGCGCAGCTTGGATCCTTGGTGATAAAAAACCAGTGCAAATTCAAACTCTCCCATGCAGTACAAAGATTCTGCCTTCTGATACAATCCCTATTGGAAAAAAAGGAAAACAAACATAGCAAAACATTCTTTCATGCATTCCATTCAACTGTGTTGTTATGCTCCAGAAACAGACCTCCAAAAAGGAGCCGTCTCCTCGTAGCGAGGCTTCGGCATCCCTCAGGGCTTTTTCGCACTGACCCATCTTTAGGTAGCACTTGGAGCGGCCCGCCAAACCGTGCCTGTTCTCCGGTTGTAGCGTCAGAGCCTGTTAGACACAACGTTGCAATATAGGCTTACTACAGTTGGAGTCACGGCTAAAAAAAAAATTTAAAAAAATGGACGGGACGGTACGTCTGCCTTCTACTGACAGGAGAAAGACGAAAAGCCCCACGCGCGGCTACGGAGCCTCGGCTTTCTCGCCTCTAATGGGACACCTGGGCTCATCGATGGCACTAATGAATGGGTCTGCATGTTAAAGCAAATTTAGAAAATGCTCTTTCATTTTCTAGCCCCCCACCCTCCTCCTTCCACAGCCATCCCATCGCAAAACAGGAGTTTAGGACTTGTAGCGGGCGAGCAAGCGAGCGAGGCAACCACGCAACGAAGGCACTCACCGTGCTGTAGCTCTCGGTCGCCTTTTCAAATTCCCCCTTGAGCAGCAACCAGTCGCCATCCGCCATCAAGTTGGAGAAAACGGCCGTCGCCCTCGGACTTTGGCGCCCAGAGTCCGTTTCGGACATTTCCGATGACGATGCCACCTAAAAAGCACAGGGGGGTTGGGGGGGCCAAACTCAAGCAGACTAAAAGAGGGCCCAGCTGGCCAGGTCACCTAGCAACCGCCTTAACAAAAAGACCCAAACAGCGCCACCGGTTGGAAAATATTCCAAGGCCTTCCCACCGGACAGAACATTGAGTTCATTTGATACCATCTGCTACCAGGACGAGGCTAATGCACAAGAAAGCTATCTAGGCGTGTTCCTAAAGCGCAAAATATCAAGCCTTGCTCCCGGCACAACCCAGTAGAGTTCAACACCACAAGAAAATCACATGTTGATTCAAACTCATTTTGAGCCAATTTTTGGGAACGAGGACATCACATTAACATTAGGTCTTTGGTAAAGAAGTGGTTTCCAAAATATTGTTTTTATGAATAAAGGAAATGAATACGATGAGAACAAAAACAAAAGGAAATGCAAGCTGGCCGAGGGAGGCACCCGACAACATTCCAGTTTTTTTTTTTTTTTTTTTTTAAATCTCACAGTACTCGGCAGTTAATATTAAGCAGGATTTTGATGCTAGTGATGTATTAAATTTTGCTGTAAGAACTGGTGGAGAAAAGAAAAGGGAGGCCACAACCTCGTTGACTCAGTTGGAAAAACAGGAAGCTTTCACCAAAATGACAATGAGGATACCGTTGAAGACAACTTGCATTTTATTGGCAATTTCTCTAGGAAATACACATGGAGCCAATTTCTTCTCCTTTTCAAATATGCCCCACGTGTTTGTTGTTTTTTGACCGTTGGAAAATGAAATCTTCCTTGTTTTTTCACTTGGATAAGATGCCGTGACTGGCAAGAAGAAAAAAAAAAAACAATAAATATCAAAACAAAAACTATCACATATCAACGTCCAGTCACGTGTGCAATGCAGCAATCTGTGGATGGCAATGTCAAGAATTAAAAATAAAAAAAAAATGGGGGAGGAGAGTTTGAGAGACACGCGACAGACGCTCACGCTGGCGCCGGCTGGCGAGGACGCCTTTTGCCCACCGCCGTTATGAGATACTTCAAATAAGAGAATGGCGCTTTCATGCAGGGCGCCAAGCCATCTGGGCTTCCCGCGTAGACCCCCTAAAAAGAGGAGCTGCACCGAGTTCACTTCACGTACGGCTGTCGAGTCAATGGCGTGGATGACGGCGACCCGCGTCTGCTGGACCGTACGGGTGGCCGGCGGAGGGGCGAGCGGGCTGGCGGGCGGGCGGGCGAGCGAGCGGGCTGACGGACGCACGGGACTGGGGGGAGGGAGGCTTAGGGGTTCCAGGCCACGCACGTCCCGACCGACGGCAGAGGCGACCGCTTAACCGAACTGGAAGAAGAAATTTCCCGGTCCGGCCGCTGAAAGATAAGAGCCGGTCAATCCGGCCTTCAACGGGCCAACGAGCGAGCCATTGCGGGCCATTGCGGGCCTACCTTCAAAGCTAAATCCTCCCGGACCGCCGAAGAAGGCCTTGAAAATATTGTTGGCATCGAAATCTGCCGAGAGAAGAGCCCATGGCAGAATGGGCGAGCGGGACGGGTGGCGCGCCACGACGCCCCCCCCCCCCCCGTTTGGCTTACCGCCCATGTTCATGCCCTCGTCCTCCAGGTCCTGTCCGCTGTCGTAGCGCGACTTCTTCTTGGGGTCCGACAGCACGCTGAAGGCCTCGCCCACTTCCTTGAATTTCTTCTCCTCTTCCTTTTGCACCTCGGCGGCGGCGCCGCTGTGGCGATCTGCCAGACGGGAGCCGTTGTCGGCGGGCCGGCCGGGCTTTCCCGGGACGCGCGGACGCACCTGGGTGATGGAGGAGCGCCCGTTTGCGGTAGGCCTTCTTGATCTCCTCCTCGCTGGCGCTCTTGTCGACGCCCAGCACCTTATAGTAGTCGTTGCGCTTGCTCTTCTTCAGCTCCAGCTGCGCCTGTTTTAGCAACTGCTTGTGCTCTGCCGGGCAAAATGGCAAGAGGAGAGTCGCTCTGCCCGGAGTCCCACCGGATCCATGGATGGGGGGGCCATTTGGGGGGGGGGGGGGGGGGCGTGGCGACAAAGAGTCATTGTTATGACCCTACCTTTGGTCTTCTCTGTCTGGTAGACCTTCTCGTAGTCGCGAACGGCCTCTTCGTACTGCTCCGTCTCCATGCAGCTGCAAGGTCGCCAAAGGCGGGTGGGCTCCATCAAGTCCGGGCAGGTGGGCGGGCGGGCGTTTGTCCGGGCGGACGGTGCGTTACCATTGCGCTCGCCGCAAGTAGGCCTTGATGTAGCTATCGTCCAGCTTGATGGCCTTGGTGCAGTCTTCGATGGCCTGTTCCACTTTCTTCAGCTAGAAAAAGAGAAGGAGATCTGAGCCGCCCCGTCGGCTAGCCAGACAAAAAAAAAAAAGCCTGGCTCGGGACCTCGGGGAAGCGCCCGTCCAAAGCGCGCCTACCTTGGATCCCACGGTGGCTCTGTTACAGTAGAGCTTGGCGTTGGTCTTGATGTTGTTGGGGTCTATGGTCAGCGCCTCAGAGTAGAGCACGTAGGCGGCGTCGAAGCGGCCCTCTTTAAAGGCCTTGTTGCCCTCCTCCTTCTTGGCCTTCAGCGCTTTGGCGTTCTACGGGGCAAGAGAGAAAGAAGGGCCGGCTGCACGGCGGTCCCGCCCGGGCGCAAAGCCGCCGTCGTACTGACTCTACAAGCCAGGCGCGCTTTCTCGTGGTCCGGGGCCATGCGCAGGGCCTGCACGAAGAACTGGACCGCCTTGTCGATGCAGTCCTCGTAGTAAAGGCAAAGGCCGCGCACGTACAGCGCGTCCGCGTTGGTGGAGTCCATTCTTAAAATGTCGCTGAGGGTGTCAAAAGGGCAAGTGAGGAGTAGCGCGCAGTGTCTGTCATTCAATGTAACGGAGGCTAAACTAGGAGTACGTAGCGCAAGGCAGATCACTGGGCTTCACCATTACCTGGCCACGGACTGAGCCTCGGGGTAGCGGCCCAGCAGGGCCAAGCACTCGGCTTTCAGGATCTTGAAGCGGTGGCAGGCCGAGGCCGACTCCAGGGCTCGGTCCATGCAGAAGACCACCTGCGCAGAGATGACGCGGCGTGAAGGCGCGCGGGAAGCCGAGTGGGCGGCCGGCCGGCCCGGCTCTCACCATGCGGTAGTCGCGCTTGTCGAAGCCCATCTCGGCCATGCGCTCGTACTCCAGGATGGACTCGGCGCTCCTGAGCTGAAAAAGTCGTATGGCGGAGCGGCCTATTAAACTTAGGAGAAGTGCTTCAGACAAGATGAGGG
Organism: Stigmatopora argus; assembly: GCF_051989625.1. NCBI lineage: Eukaryota > Metazoa > Chordata > Actinopteri > Syngnathiformes > Syngnathidae > Stigmatopora > Stigmatopora argus. The sequence goes on along the minus strand of NC_135400.1, from coordinate 17,932,169 downwards.
AAGCTTGTCACCGCGACAACATTTTCAAGTCGAAAAAAACAATCACATTTTCCGATGTGCATAAATAGTCCCAAGTATTAAGAGTAAAGGGCTTTGTTAACAGTGGCAAAGATCCTATTTCCTCCTGCATGACAAACTGCTGGTGACCCCTGACCGCACAAAAATCAAAAATGTGTCCCCAATATTCAGGGGTATAGCGAGAGGTGTCAGGGAAGGAGCTGACCTCCGGTTGGGCTTGGCCGTTGTCGGGATCCAGCTCCAGAACCTTCTGGAAGCAGCGCGAGGCCGCCATGGCGTTGCCCAGGGACAGGTGGCACTTGCCCTCTCGCAGGTGGCCCTGCGACCAGAGCCGCGCCACTCCATTGGTACCGCAAAGCAACGGGCGGGACGAGCGCAATGCACATCTCCCAGGCACCTTGGTAAAGGACTGGTCCAGCCGCACCGCTCGCTGGGAATCCTCCAAAGCCTCGCGGTATCGGGACAGCATCATCAGCGTGGCCGCTCGGTTGCCGTAGTAACTGGCGTTCTTCGGGCACATGTCTGCGGGCAAAAAAAAATGAGCGGGAATCAAATCACGTCCGGGAGCAGGGGGGAAAAGCACGGGAAAGATCATGCGACTCAGGTACCGATGGCCCTGGTATAGTAATTGAAGGCTTCGGCGTAATCCTTCTGGATGTAGAAGGCGTTGCCTTGCTCTTTGTAGCCATCTGCTTCCCTGAAGCAAACAAGTGCAGTTCATCTCTATTCATTCAAATGCAATCATTCTTGAAAGAGAGATCAACACAACCAACCCTACAGTATACTTGTGTATGGCGCAACAACAACAAATCTTAAAATAACATCAAACTAAGGGCTTCTTAGTTTTGGAGTGGTATGACTTAAAGTACTTGCTAAAGGTACACAGTACGAGGTATCAGAGTTGGGGAGTTTTGGTACCGAGCGAGTCTCTCTTTGGCCGGGCATGGAGAAGGAAAAGTCAATGTCGGATGACCATTTGACTGACTGGCAGCTAAACATAGAATGTAGGAACACATGACACCGAGCATGCTGTCCACTGTGGCCGAAAGTCATGCCTTTAGATTTTTTGGGGGGGAGTGGGCATTCAAAATTAGTACGTCACGACCACTCCGAACTTTCGGGAATTGACTTTTCACGATGCGGTGGGTAGGTGGGGGGCTGAAAAATGCATCGGACAACTTTAGCAGCCAACTGTTTGGGGCAGGGAGGCTTTTCTGCGCCTGAGTAGAGGACAATAATAAGATGACAAACGCCTCCTCGGAGCCAAATAGCGACTAGCCCAATTGGGTCTCTTCGTGACACGACTCCGGGACGTCCGGCTGTAAAGCAGAAGTGGAAGACGCCGGCAGAATTGCGTTCTTGCCGCTGTCAACGCGTCCTACCGTTCCAGTTCGTCGTCGCTGAGGAGTTCTATGTCAGGGTCCATGTTCACAGTAGCGCATCTCTCAGCCGCCATTTTAAAGTGCATTAGGAGAGGGCGGAGTCAAATGCTGCAGTTGAAGTGACGCATTCACCGACAGAATGTATTGTGGAATTTTGAAAAAATGAACAATATAGTTATTTCTCATAGAAATACAAAGAATAAGGTTTTATGTCCGTGTTGTTACTTTTTTTCTAAATGTGCTTCATGTGTCTATTTTAAACGCGCTTTGACCTAAGGAAGTTTTTAAAATAAGTGGGAACGCCCAGTAAAGACGTCACTACGGCGCGCACTTCCGGACTCCAATGTAACCATAAATATGTAAACAAAGTCACAGCGCATTTAAACATTTCACTCCTTGCATGTATCAAATGGTCGCGCATTTTCACGTTTTTTTTTAATCTATGGAAATTCCCATGGTCTTTAAAGGTGATATAGATTAGAGAGCAGAGACATCGGGAGGTAATGACTACGCTCGTTATTGCCTATTACACAAAATAAGACGTGCTTTCTTGTGAGCCCTGGTCGGGGATTGTTCGGTGTCAAGAAACATCTCAGTTTAAAACCCAGCGTGAGTTGTTTGGTTTTGGTTCAATTTCGCTACCGCTCATTTGTTGGTCGATGGAAGCTAAAGCTAAGCTAGTTTGTTGGCACACCGACTCAATTCTGCGAGCAAACGATGTAACTGTAGATGCGTATATATATATTTTGTTTTCCACAGAGAGAGCAAATTCGTCATGGGCAAAAGCTGCAAAGTGGTGGTGTGCGGCCAGGCTGCAGTTGGTAAAACGGCCGTGCTGGAGCAGCTACTTTACGCCAATCATGTAGCAGGTAAACAAAACGTGTCGACATTATGGAACGTAACTATATACTACTTTGAATATTCCTATTTCATCTGTTCGGCTGTGGTGACAGGCCGAACGTCAGTTTGGATAGGATTAGAGGTATAGATGGCAAAAGCAGCCCAACTTTTTTTGGTGATTGTCGGGTTAGGTTCCGAGCCCATGGAGACGCTGGAGGACATCTACATGGGCTCCATCGAGACCGACCGGGGCACCCGAGAACAAGTGCGCTTCTACGACACTCGGGGTCTCCGCGAGGGCATGGAGTTCCCCCGCCACTACTACAGCTTCGCCGACGGCTTCGTGCTGGTCTACAGCATCGACAGCAAGGAGTCCTTCAAGCGCATGGAGGCTCTCAAGAAGGACATTGACCGGCACCGAGATAAGAAGGAGGCCGGTCCATTTTTCATTTTCTTCTGAGGGGAGAAAAAGGCATGTATTGATCGGTGGTAACGTTGCAAATTGGGTATGGCTTTGCAGGTGACCATTGTGGTTCTGGGCAACAAACTGGACAAGCAGGACGAGCGGCGCGTGGACGCTAACGTGGCCCAGAACTGGGCCAAGAACGAGAAGGTGCGCCTGTGGGAGCTGTCGGTGGCCGACCGGCGCACGCTCATCGAGCCCTTCGTCTATTTGGCCAGCAAGATGACGCAACCGCAGAGCAAGTCCACCTTCCCGCTCAGCCGTAACAAGAACAAGGGCAGCGGACCTATGGATGGCTGAGGAAGCCATCCAATCCATCACATTCCACCGCCATAAAATATGTCCGTATTTAAAAGAAGTCCCTTTTTCCCGTCATCGCATCAAGCGTCGAGACCGTTAATCGCCGGCCATTTTAGGGCCACCGCAACACGTGCAAGACCTTTTGTCACGCCGCTTAGCTCCATTCGCTATTCCGTGACTGAATTAGGAGGACCATATTACACCGCATCATTGACATTCATCCTTCTCTACGGAGAAAAGGAACAGAGGTGGCTTTTTCATCAGGGCTCACTGGTGTCTCTGAAATGTTTTTGTTGTTGCCGTAAATACTCATGCTTTGCGAAAATAAGTCTGTCCGTTTAAACTGCATTTGTTTGCATGTTCAATAAACAAAGTATTTGTGCCTCACATTTTGCTTTGCTTTAAATCGGAGTGGCGTTGTCAGACGCGATTGGGAGGGATTACTATACCACTTCTGCTGCCAAGTGACACCTGGCAACGTCATATACCAGCGTCGGGGAGGGAGTGGGGGTCAGGTGTCTCGCCTTCGCGTCATTTGACCACCAGAGAGCGCTCTGAAACAACAGCTCCAGCTCATCCCTTCCTCTATTGTGTAGCCAGCCACTCGGGGTCCAACTGGGTCTTGGCTCTTTTTCGGTCAGAAAATGGTTCTGATTCACAGGGCAACTATCCTTCACAAGCCCTACTTCCACAGGACAAGGAGAGAGAGGAGAGGAGTTCTATAAGCTGAGGCGCACAAACAACATGCGCCCCACATCTGTCAGAAGCAAGCAGAACCAATGGGATCCGGAAGCCATTTTAGGCCCGCGGGGAAAGCACAAGCATTTACACAAGGTCACAGAGGTTAATGTGTGGGAAAAAAAAATCACGTACCCGTTTTGCTGCCGTGCCTACAATGGTTGATGACGCTGGGTGAGGAGAATACCTCAAGTGGAACATTTGTGAGGCTCCATATTACGACACACAATGTCCCGTGGCGTCCCGTGGCGTGCTGTGCCGTGCTGTGCCGTGCCCCCACCCCCAGAGGGTGATTTCATCTCAGATGTCCCATTTATGTCATTTTCTAACGAAGGTCATTTGCACTTGAGGCATTTCTTATTTTATACTTGAATAAGTACTAGTATTCTCCTTTTTAAAAGTGTGCAAAGAAAATATTACAGGCCTGTGAAATTCTCGTTGAATTTTTCACCACTAACATCCATCATTTTTGTTCACGTAGAATAACTCCCTGTGAGTATTGTAAGATTGTCTATGTAGTGATCATAGTCATTGTCCGCGTACAAAATCCACGAGAAGCAATTGAGAAGTTCTAAAAGCTTTTTTATTTTCCAAAAATCCACCGGGTACTAGCTCTCTTTACCCTGAACCTGGATGGATTGGTCGCAACCCCTGAGAAGGGCCGGGACATTTTTGGACCCCCCAAACCCCCCCCCCCCCCCTTAAAAACGGCCTTTAAAAAAAGAGAAATCATAAACAATAACATGTTCTGGTCATACTCTATGGTACACATGACAATATCAACTCTGATAAAAGCTCTAGACGTCCTCTATGGGGTTTGTTTCTACACTGACCGCCACGCGACAAGAGTGAGGCCGGCTGGCCGCTTGACTTATGGGTGGTGGGGGGGTTGTTATTTGGACATGGCTTTGTCCTGACAGATGACACGCACGCACACACACAGACACACACGACTATACATATTGCACAATGAAGAAAAATGCATAATCCCGTCTGTCACCGAGGGGACGAGCGGCCGCCTGGCGACGGGCACAAATGCACGGCGTGAGGAGACTGCTCGCTATTGCTTAGAAAAGATCAACCTCGTGCTCACCTGATTTGTTTCTTGCGTGCGGCGCCAAGTACTTTTAAGGTGCTTTTGGGGGCGGTTGCCATAGTTACGCTGCACTTTTTTGTTTCCTCCCATGCGCCGTGCAGAGGCCGTCAGTCGGGCCCGCCTCCTCTTGGTCGGCCCATCGAGTGGCGCGCCGGCCCGGCGGAAAATGGACGTGGGCCCAAAAGAGGGCTTTTCAAAGCGCGGGCCAGCCGGAGGGACCTCTGACCTTGGCGGCTCAACTTCGACTGCCCCCCTGGGATAGCGTTGGCGGGGCTGATTTTGTTTGGCCTAGCCGTGCTGGCGTTATTGGCACTTTTGTCCGCTCGTCCGCACCGACCGACCGACCGACCGACCGACCGACCGACCGACCGACTTGCCACCCTTTCTAACTCCTTTGTAATTACAAAGCCTTCCTTTTAGGCTCTATGATGCGTACCTAGTTTCCAAATGGATGTACATTGTGCTCTTTCTTATCCGTCTAGCATCAGGGGTGTCAAACCGGTTCTCAAAGGGCCGCCCGCAGTGGGTGCCGCTTTTCATTCCAACTGAACGAGAGGATACCTTTTGTAAGTGTAATCAGTTGATTCAAGTCAGGTGCTACCTATTTTTTAGAAGACACCTCATTGGTTAAACTGTGGCCACTGGATTGGTTGGAACAAAGACCAGGACCCAATGCGGCCCTCCGCGAATTGGTTTGACACCGCTGGCTCTAGTTTTTCGGCCTTCCGAGATGGACGACTCTTCACAAGTGAAGAGATCCTGGTCTTGGGCCTGTTTTTGTTTTTGTTTTTGTACTGTTGCGATATCTCAAATGAGCCGAGCGCATCCATTAAAAAATGCTTTTTTCCCCCTGGAGTCGGAATGAACGCGTTGTTTTAAGCTGCCTGGTTAATATTGGAAATCTGAACAATTCAACGTGTTTTCCGGTCTCACACTTAGTAAAGGGAGTCGATCTCAAACGCACGGCTGGGCCCCTTAACGGTGGCCGTGCCCCCCGCCCACACGTTTACCCCGGGTAACGGCTATCGATGCGGCCTTCGTCCCTCACTGGTGACCGGGGGAACGGGAAGCGGGGTGTGACGCGGGGGTCACCCACTGCATAGTTTGGTCTCGGGGAAGGGAGGGGGACACCAAAGGGGGGCGGTGGTGGTGCGGGTGGCATTAATAGGGGGAGAAGATGACGGGCGCGTGGGCGGCCCGAAGAGGCCCCGGCGCGGGCCGGAAAAGCGCCGGCCCCAAGAAGGGTGTATGTATGAAGGCGGCGCCCAGGGGGTGGCGCAGCGCCGCCAGCGGGTTGGTGGCCACCGTGCACAGGGCGGGCGCCGTCAGCGGGCCGGCCAGGAAGCCCGCGCCCAAGCTCTTGCTCAGCTGCTTCTGTAAGGCCAGTTTGGTCTGGAGGAGAACACACAAGAGAGACACAACACGGAGGACGTGGCTTTTACGTGGCTTTTGCCGCGGCGTCGGCGACGTGCCTCGGCCGAGCTCTCTCGCCGTGGCGCCTTCTTTCACTGACCTGCGAGGAGAGCGAAGCCAGGCCGTACTGGCCCAGAGCTTTCTTCATGACCGACACGGCCGCGCCCGCACAGCCGCTCCACGGCATATTCTGCGGGGGTACGGAAGGGTCACCGGGCTCGCCGCAAAAGCACAAAGTAGGGGCGGTGGGACGGACGGCGTCCGTGTTGCTCACCATCAAACTGGACTGCTGCTGCTGGTTCTTCCCGTGCGGGGTGAATTTAGGCCTGGGAGGTTTCCCTGCCATTCGATCCTTGTGCCGTCTGCTGTTCATGTGCTGGAAGTGAAAACAAACACCTGCTTCTTCCTCTTCTTCGGTGTCAACAAATTGCAATTGGCCCATTACCGACCGGCCGACCGTCCTCTCCGGGGAGGAAGGCCCCTCTCGCCGTTTTGGACCTCTTTTGAAAGGCCCGTTTCCGGCACCGACGTCTCACCTGGCCCAGTTGCGTCTCGGAGTTGAGCGAGATCTCGCACGCCGCGCAGCGGAAGCCGGCGGCCGAGACGCTCCCCGGGGCGCCTTTGCCGGCCGGGCGCTCGCTCTTGCAGCCGGCGCGCGGGGCCGCCGTCTTGCCCCCGCTTCGGCGACGGGGCGGCGCGCTCTGACCCTCCAGCGTCAGCTTGTGCTTGGCACCTGACGGGGACAGCGTGACGGAATGGAGGACGCGTCCCGCCGGCGGGCGGGCGGCCGAGCCCTCCTCGCTCCTCCCACGTACGTACCGCTGTTGTGGGCTTCCAGCTGGGAGGCCGAGTTCACCGTCACTTTGCACGAGGGACAGCGGAGGCGCGCCTTGTCCTTTTGGCCGTCTGGTTCGGCCCGCGTCTCGCCCGAGCCGTCGCCCCGGTCGAGGGCCTCCACGTCCCCGGGGCCGTCCGGGGCCCGGCGAACCGTCGGCGACGGCGAGCCGCCGGGACTCCGCTCCCCCGTTTTGACGTCCGGGGAAGACGCCGCTTCCGGGTCCGGGCCGAGACCTGCCGTAGGGGAAGATTAGCCTCGTGAGCGAAAGTCCATTCTGCCATACCTTACGCCATTCTCCTACCGATTGAAATTGAAAATCCCAGTTTTTAAAGCCACACCCAAATGTCTTTAGAGCGTTTCAATGAACGGCCAGCCTCTTTTAAAGGCAAAAGATGATCGCGCGGGCGACAAATCGTCATGAGCTCCGACTTCCTGCCACGCGTCTGTCAAAAATGACCGTGATTGACGCCGACTGTCCAAAACGTCCACGATTGACACTTGTCATCGGCGATGCGTGACGGCCGTTTCCCGGGGAACCGCCTGGGCCGCCAACGCTTTGTGGTACGACTTTGACGTCCCCTCTCTGACACGACGGCGACTGGAATGGCAAGAGTGCCCGTCGCTATCTGCCTGTCACTGCGCGCTTCTTTCAACGCGTGCTTTGGGTACCAGGTGCTTTTTTACGGTCATTCGGCACATGTCAATGATGCCTAACCCTTGGCTGTGTATACTTCTTCTTCTTACCATACACTTCACGGGCCGCGATTCCATTTGGTCCCACACTGCAATGATATCCATTTATCACTGAATGCTCATTAAAGTATAAACATGTTTGAACAGCATACAGCCTTCATTGTATTGTGTTCTCCATTTTTAGTCCAAACCCGCTTAAATGCAGCATTTTATTTTTAAAAAAGATCTTTAACCACATCTAGCATTTGAGCTGGAAAACAGCGCCCTCGTGCGCCCAAACACACATCAGGGCACGGGGTCTGACTGCCGCTGGGTAGCGGAGGTGAATGGTAGTACGGCCACCTAGTGACCCCCCCCCCCCCCAAAATACACATTAAGATAGATTCGGACGGATTTTGAATCGATAAGTGAATGGATTTTTTTTCTTCTCACGTACAAGTTCCCTCCCAGATAGCGGGCGGCGAGGTCTCGGCGCCGTGCTGCTGCTCCTTGGCGCCGGACGATGCGCCGGACGAGGCGTCGCCCGGCCGGCGTCGCCGCTGCTGCCGCTGCTGCCGATTCTTCTGCGCCTCCGTGGCTTTCAGCTTGCGCGCATGCTTGTGGCCCTTGTAGTGCGCCTCTGCCTGATTCTGCGCCGCAAAAGACAGGCAAAAAAAGGCAGCGATTCAATTCATGCGCTAGCCAGAGTTGTTCCCAGATAACAGCGGCAGAGCGCGCACAGCTAGAATTGGGGATGCGAGACGTGCGACTCTAGGCCATCTACGCACCAGGCGAGAGGACGGCGAGACCGGCGCACGCCGCACATGCTAATAGTGGGGCTTGTGCGCACACACGCGCACAAGCCCAAGTACGCCGTGACTGCCCACATTTTAATCAGAGAGCAACGCGCACGCCGTAGTCCAATCAGAAGAAATCCATAAACCATTACCATGCGAAAGCCGGGGGAAAAGAAAAGGAAGCGTGGAACGTTGCAGTAGCCATTCACACTTCTAAAATCTGCATCTTGCTGGCTTGGTAACAGACTACTGCGCACATTTCAACCACCTTTGCCTTTGCAAGATTCCCATTGGAAGTTCGTGGCCAAAGGCAAAACATCCACCAGCCCAGGTCACGAACCGCAGAGCCGCCGGGTCGACGGTATCTGACGGCGGGCAAACGTGACAGGCCGGGGCCAAAGCTCACGGATCGGAGCCCTCCGGACGGGCAGGCTCGGGGACTTGAGGGCCGCCACGATGCCAATGTGCGCTTTGGATGATGAAGAGGACTATAAATAAAGTGGGTGTCGCGCCGGAGCGCGCCGTGACTAACGTGCTGTGAAAAAGAAGCTTCAAACGTTGCTTTCACGCGAGCGATTCTGCCGCCAGCTGAGTCTCCCGCCACGCACGTCACCGCTCGCGCTGGAGTGCGGACCCTCGCCGCAACGCCACCTCGCCCCGTTCCCGCAGCGTGCCATTTTTTCAGTCCTTTCTTTTGGCGGATAAAAATAGACGGCGCCCCGAGCAAAAGCAAACGGAAGGCAAATAAAAATACTACGTTTGGAAGTGCGGAAACAGAGCAAATGGCCGCCATCAAATAGAGAATGGCGTCGATGCGCCGCGGCTCTGACGTCGCGGTCCGTGAAGGAAGGGTCGCGGAAGTCGCAAATATGCTTAGAGAAGGTGCCTGAATAAAAACATTTGTGCCCGATGGAACTCTTTGGCCGGCAGATGAGTCCATTCTGATGACTAATCACAGGCCTGGTTTGGGTCACTTTTCATAGGGCATTTTTCCCCCGCCCACCATTTTTGCCGAACATTCCTTGGTCCATTTGAACCTCCCGCCCGAAAGGGATTGGCCACGCGGCGCCGTCCGTCCGTCAATTGTCAATGGGCTAACGAGGAAGTGCCCCCAAATGAATAGCAAGTGACTCAAAGCGTGTTAGGTGTTGCCTTTTGGGGTTTAAGTCCAGTTTAGTTTCATTTGATCTGTAGTCTTTCTTGCCTAACCGTGACCCGTCCTTGCCATTGCCCATTGAGTTGACCTGTGCTTTCCCCTCCCCCGGCGTCTCTCCCGTCTGCTGGCCCAGGTGTTTCCCATCGTCTCGTCCAACCCCGCCCGCCCGCCCGCCCGCCTCGCGCAGTTTGCCAGTTGTCGTCGGCTCGTTCGCCGTTCACGTACACGCCGGTGTCACGACTCGGGACTTGAACCAGGCAAAAAAAAAAAGCTGGCCCCTTCTTCCTCATCTTTATCGCCAACGTCTGTCTCTTTGCTCATGTGTGAAAGGACCTGAGACACGTGACTGGCTCCCCGTGCTCGCTCGTGTGAACGAGCCAACGAGCGAAGGCGCTTTCCGCCGAGCCCGTCGATTGTTTCTGCCCCCGGCTGCCCGATGAACTCCCAACTAAACACACAAAGAAAACGTGGCTCCCGGTGGGAAAGAGGCTGACCTTTGGCGGGACGCGTATTCTCTCCGTTGGAGACACCCCCAAAAAATCCCCTGGAATCAAACGTCTTCCTACCGTGGAGTTAAAGCGCAGGTGGCAAATGTTGCAGGAGATGATGGGTTTCTTCTTGAGGGGCTGAGGGACGCCGAAGGTGTGATTGATCACCGCCTTCTGGACGGGGTCCATCTGAAAAAAAGGACAATCGAAAAAGAAACCGGGGTGGATCTCGTGCTTTTCAGCCGACCCGAGTCGGCCGTCATGAAGTTCGGCGCTTCGGTTGGACTTTTACAGCGTTTGGTGTCCCGCTTGTTGGAAGAGGAAGGAAGGAAGAGAAATGCGTGCGGAAAGTGGAAGGAACGGTGTGGCGTGGTGTCACTCACCGTGTTGAAGTTGGGGAAGAGGCTGAGCGGCGACGAAGCGTTGAGCGGGAACGGCAGCAGGCGCTTGAGCTCCAGCCGAGGCACCGCCCCCGTCGCCACCGCAGAGGTCATCGCCGGCCCGCCCTGCCCCGACGTACCTCCGCAACAGAGACGACAGCGTCTTAGCCCGTGACTCCCCAAAGAGAAAAGAGCTCGCCTCGGACCACCATCCAAAAACAATCGACTCCGTTCGAGCCCGAGCGGATGGCCACGACTTGTCCCGCCGTCAGACGGGAAAAATGGGACTTCCGTTGCCCAAAGGCCAAGGGTTCATCTGCAAATCGGCGTTGATCAAACCGACCGACGGCTTTTTTTCCCGTTCGTTCGTCATCGAGAGAGACAATGTGAGAACGTGCGTGCTAGGCTAGCTGTTTGAACGCTCTAAATTGCTTGTGCGGCGCACGAGGGGGACGGGCCGGGGACGGGGACTGGGGCCGGGGGCCGGGGACCGGGGCCGGGGACCGGGGCCGGGGACCGGGGCCATGGGATTTCAAATAGAGCCGGCCGGCACCGAGAGATTTCTAATTCACCGGCGGGCCAGCCCATGATTTGGGGCAACCGCGAAGAAGCGATTGGGGAAGGCGCTCAGCCTTCTTTTCAGTCTCGCCGATAAAGGTGGGCCGCTCCCTGGGCACCTCATTGAGTCGGTACCCGTACCTGAGCCCTCAACCTGCGCTCGCCCAGAGGAAAGCGTCGCGGCGGGCGGGCATCGCCCGGGTGGCGTTGCCTGGCGTTGCCTGGCGTTGCGTGGCTTCCCGGCGAAAGCTCCCCCTTCTTCCTCCTCTTGGCCACGGCGCGCTTGAGTCACCGCGTTTGGTTACGCAACGGCCAGCGAGCGTCATCCCGCATCTGTCGTGCGTGTGTGTGGGTGCTCATTTTCATTTTCATCAACTCCGTCGTCGCCCTGGTTTTCTCTCTCTCTCTCGCCGCAAAGTAACGGCGTCAATCTTAGCGAAAGATGAACAGCCGAGCGACCGTTTTCACGCTTTTTCACAATGGAGCGCGTTGGCTGGCGTCTGACGCCATCAAAGGTACCAAAAAGCACATTTTCTCGCCCGGCCGCAGCCGTTGGAATGGATTGAGAGCCGCGGGTGCGCTTGGCGCAAAAGCCAGAAGGGTCGACTGCTTGGACGGGAGGGCGAGAGGGCCGCAAAACTAGCGCGAGCGTGAGGCAAAGGACGCTCACCCCGAGCACCCCGGGAGCCCTTTTAGACGGGACGGCCGTGGCTTCTAATTAAACGCACCTCGGGGTTGGACGAGAAACGGCTTGGCCAGAGCGCCATCCGGAAGGCCCAAAACGAGGCTTGCTTGGCCAAATGTCCCATTGGAACGGTGTCGACGCGGGCAGTAATGTCTCCGTGGGAGGCATTTGTGGCTCGTGCTTTGGCGTCCTCGCCGTCGCCGTCATTTGGGCTGTTACTGGATCTGGGTGGATGCGCGGCTCTGTATCCTCTCCGCTTTTTGAATAGAATGGAATTTTTCAAATGCAAAGGCCAGGCGCGCCGGAGGCCAAATGAAATCCAAAGAATAAGAGGAAAACAGCAGGCCGCCGCAATGAGCCCAAAGCATTGACGTGTTTTTGTTTGTTGAAATTGAGCAGGAAAGTGGTGAGCGGCAGCCTTCAGTCCTTCGGTGTCGGGCACAAAAGGCTTCCGCGGGATTTGAAACAGTCGAGTGGAACGCCGCACGGCCAAATCACGGGCGAGATGTGGTGTCAGATCAGTGGAGCGCCCAAAGGGAATGACAGAAAGGTACGGCAAATGCACGTGGCGGCCGCGCATGAAATCCAAACGAAGAAAAGGTAGAATAAACAAGCATTTCCTGAGAGTACTCAGGAGGAACAACTTGGACACTAGGCTTCCGGTAACCTTCTACAGAGCCACCGTCACCGTGGAGAGCATCCTGGCGTAGCGCATTACAGTGTGCTACGCCGGAAGCACGGCAGCGGACAGACCAGGCCATGCAGAGGGTGATCAACATCATGGGCTGCTCTCTGCCCTCACTGGATGACATTGGCAGCCCTCGCTACCTCAGCAGAGCCAGGAACATTGTCAGGGACCCACACCACCCTGGTCACAACCTGTTCCAGCTGCTGCCCTCTGGCAGACGCTACAGGTCTGGCAAAGTACGGACAAATGGACTTAAGGACAGTTTCTTTCCCACAGTCATCAGGCAGGACTCTGAACTTGCGTTAGCACGATACACAATCCCTTCTGTTCAATAACTTTGGTGTGTGCAATAACAATGTGCAATATCTTAGACCAGTGGTCTCCAAACTATTCCACGGTGGGCCGCAGTGGGTGCGGGTTTTCATTCCAACCCATAAAGAGGACACCTTTTTTCACCAATCTGGTGTCCTACAAGTGCAATCAGTGGATTGCAGTCAGGTGCTTCTTGTTTTCTGCTGAAATCTCATTGGTCAAACGGTTTATGCTAGAACGGTTGGAACAAAAACCTGCACCCACACCGGCCCTCGAGGACTGCTTTGGGGACCCTTGTCTTAGACTGTGCAATATTCTAGAATTCACCTAGCCCCGCGGGATGTGACTTTTTATACTTTTATACTACTATTTATGTTGTTTTCTTTGACTGGGAAAACACACTTTGAAAAGCTTGGAGTAGCACCACCAATTTCGTTATACACAGCTGTCTATGATGACAATAAAGGCTTTTTGAATTTTGAATTTTGAACTGGCTTTGACAGTTTAAACCAGGCAGGCAGGCAGGGGTGGCTTTGCAAAGCCATCCGGCACATACTTAGGTGACAAGGTTGAATCAACGGGGGTTGGGCCAACGTGGGTGCAGGCAGCTTTTCCTTCCAAGCAATCCAACACTGACCGAGCTGACAAACTTTGAAGCAGCGGGGGTTGGGCTGAAACGAGAAGCACCTGATGGCAATCCACTGATTGCACTCGCAGGACACTAGTATTGTGGAAAGCTTGCTCTTTATGAAAAGCTACATCTTGTGGAATAGTTTGAAATGAAAGCCTAGTCTTATGGGATGCGACGCCTTTATATCAAATCAAAAGCCTTTATTGTCATCATACACAGCTGCGTAAATAACGAAAAGGGTGAAATATCATTCAATCACTCAAAAGTCTACGCTTTGATGGCCAACGTTTTCAATAGGTCCAGAAAAAGTCTTGGACTGGCTTGGAGAGTTTACACCAGGCAGCTTTTTGCTCAAGACATCCAGCACCGACTGACCGAGCGAGCGAGCGAGCGAGCGAGCTGACTGACAAACTTGAACCAGCGGGGGTTGTGCTGCTTGAAGCACCTGACGCCAATCCACTGATTGCACTTGCAGGACACTAGTATTGTGGAAAGCTGCTTTGCTCTGTCCAGGTTGAAACCAAAGCACTCACTTATACCCTTTATTTTAGTCTGCCCAGGCCTGTTAAATAAATGCCTAGTCTTAAGGGATGCTACGTCTTCCTTCATATGTCCAATACTTCAATTTCTTTGAGGCGCTCGCTCGCTCTTCAATGGACAAAAGTTCACGCTTTGATGGCCCATGTTTGAAATAGGTTAAAAAAAAGAGTCTTGAATTGGCTTTTGACAGTTTATACAAGGAAGGGAGGGGTGGCTTTGCCAAGGTGACAAAGGCACATACATAGGTGACGAAGTTGAATCACCGGGGGTTGGGCCAACGTGGGTGGGTGGGTGGGGAGCGAGTAGCTTTTCCTTTAAGTCATACAGCACCAACCGAGTTGACTGGCAAAGTTGAAGCAGTGGGGGTTGGGCTGTGTGAAGCAGCTGACTCCAATCCACTGATTACACTCGCAGGACACTAGTATTGCAGAAAGTTTCCTCTTTAGAACTTGAAACCAAAGCATTCACTTTTGGCCTTTTTTTAGTCTGCCCAGCCCTGTTAAATAAATGCCTAGTTTTAAGGGATGCTACGTCTTCCTTCATATGTCCAATGCTTCAATTTCTTCGAGGCGCTCGCTCGCTCTTCAATGGACAAAAGTTCACGCTTTGATGGCCCATGTTTGAAATAGGTTAAAAAAAAAAGTCTTGAACTGGCTTTTGACAGTTTATACCAGGCAGGGAGGGGTGGCTTTGCAAAGGTGACAAAGGCACATACATAGGTGGAAAAGTTGAATCGACGGGGGTTGGGCCGCTGTGGGTGGGTGGGGAGCGAGTAGCTTTTCGTTCAAGTCATACAGCATCGAACAAGCTGGCAAAGTTGAACCAGCGGGGGTTGGGCTACAAGAAGCAGCTGACGCCAATCCACTGATTGCACTTGTGGGACACTAGTATTGTGGAAAGCTTTGCTCTGTCCAGGTTGAAACCAAAGCACTCACTTATACCCTTTATTTTAGTCTGCCCAGGCCTGTTAAATAAATGCCTAGTCTTAGGGGATGCTACGTCTTCCTTCATTTGTCCAATGCTTCAATTTCTTTGAGGCTCTCGCTCGCTCTTCATTGGTCAAAAGTTTGTGCTTTGATGGCCCACGTATGCAATAGGTCCAAAAAAAGTCCAAGATGGCGGCGGCGCGCACGGGTGCAGCGGCTCGATGCTCTCCAGTTTTTTTTTTTGTTTTCTCAATCTTATCGTTCTTTACTAACATGTGCGAGGCAAACTTTTTCTACAGTCGCCAGGATTGAAGGACTCTCGGGAGGAGATGCCATCTATCCATCACAACTGATTTGATTTGATTTCACCTCCTTTTCCAAAAGGGATTTCAGCCATGCACTTTGGCTTTAACGTTCCCCTCTTTTGCTCACGCTCCAACTGCGCCATGGCCGCTTTTAAAAGCTGTTTTTTCCTGGTCTCAATCTGGCAGCATCCAAACGCGGAAGGAAGTCCCGTCATGGACGGCTAAATCCAACTGACCAAAGGCTAACCCGGCCGCAATGAGCGCCGACTGAACCCCGCCGAGTGCAGATTAAGCACCCCCCCCCAACCGAGGAGAAGCCACAGAACGGCACCCGCTCCCCGGGCTGGTAACGGGCGCTCCCGAGGGCCGTTCCGACCGTCCCCAAGAGGAAAGGTGGGCGGAAAGGCCCAAATGGCCGTCCGCCCTCCGCCCTCCGCCCTCCGCCCTCCGATTTGCCAAGTAGCGAGCCCTGCAAATCACTGGCGTCCAAACGGCCCGAGGACTTTAACGGCCCGATTTTTTGCTCACGCGGCGGCGCAAGACAAAGAAAAGCTCCCAGTTTTCTGGTGGTGGGGGTCGGTCACCTTGTTTTCCATAACAGCCCGTGTTTCCTATCCTCCACCTGCTTGACACTGGCATTTATTCTGAACCCTAAGCCCTTTATCCATACTTGTTTTTTTATTCCATTGATTAAAATAGAAACATCTCCGTGTGATTCAATGACTTTTGAAAAGCTTGAGGAAGGCTCCAAATATTTGTCAATGATCCCCTAAATAGAAATTCTCCAGACCGTTTCATTGCTCTTCTTGATTCCAGAACTTTCTCCAAAATACGACAGGTATGGTGTAAGCCAACGATTGACGTGACGGTGGATTACAAATAAAAAAACAAACCCCCTTTTCCCCCCTCATGAAAAAACGGGGCAAGCGCTGTTTTTGTGAGGCCAAAAGGCTTTTATTGGATATTTGGAGTGCAAAAACAATGAGATCTTTTCTCCAGTGCAAATGATATTGTCGTATAGAAAGAAAAGGCAGTACTAAGTTGCTCCCTTGGCTGAGAAGAAGGAAGTGGTGTGACCTTAAGACCATGTCAACTAAATGAGGATGAGGAAGGAGGACTTTTTAGGGTCAAGGACTCACCGATGAGCATGGCAGCGGTGGCGGTGGCGTTGGCGTGGCGCGTCCGTCCGTCCGTCCGCCCGTCCTTCACCTCCTCCTCGTCCTCGGCGCGGAGAGCAATTGGCGGCTGTCGGGGTGCGCCGTGTCCGACTCCCAGGGGTGTCCGGTGCCCCGCAATTCCACGCCGTTAAATTCCCTCCCGCGTGGGCTCAACGGTGGCTGGCCAAGAATGAATGACGGAAGAGCGGAGCAGCCTGGACCGCCTCTCTCTCTCTCGCTCTGTCGCTCTCTCTCTCGCTCTCTCTCTCGCTCGCCCCAGAGAGCACCACAGATTAGCGATGACAATATTTTTTCTCCCACTCGGAGCGCCAACGTACGGCCGCCCCAGCAACACCGTGACCCTCTGTCGCCGTCACTGGCGCTCAGAGAGTCAACGGATCCAATTTAAGGCGCTCTGAAAGTTCAAACTTCAGCATCGTTTATCTTCCGAGCAACCGTGAGGACTACGGTTGAAAAATCTGAGGGGAAGAGGCGGGAGGGGGGGAGGGTTGATTTCCACTTCACCATGGAAGACACCATGGTCGCGTCATTCAAATGCGCCGAGCAAATCGATGCCCTCGGGTAGCATCTGAAGACACGCCTATTTTCTCCGGCCGACATCGGAGTTCGCTCGTCTCCCGTGGAAAGACGAGCACCCTGGCGCTAGGCACCGGAACGTGGGCGAAAAAAAAAAGCGTGGCGGGCAGATGTCAAAAGCCATAAAGTCTGGGAAGCGGCGTCAGCTGGAAAACGGAGCCACGCGGCCTTCTCGCCCAAAGAAGATGTCCTCCGGCCCGACGCTCGCTCGCTCGCCCGCCCGCCCGCCTGCTCGTCTGTCTGCTTGAATGACTGCGTGACTGCCCGGGCGGCCGCCTGTCGGGGCGCGTGAGGGCACCGGGCCGTCCTTAACGCTGACGAGCGGCGACGGCCTTCGCCGCGGCCGAGAGGAGGAGGAGGAGGAGGAGGAGGAGGAGTCTAGTCGAGCAAAGCAAATGTGCCGACGGAAATAAACAAAGGCGTGCACAGCCAGCCGTGGCCTCATGTGCGCAGAAGGCGCGTTTGTGGTCGAAAAAGACCGTTTTAAAAAGCGCCCTAATTCCAAAGAAACCCAGGCGGGCGTGTCTTGGAGTTGAGCCAACGTGCAATATCTGACGGGCAAAAAAGCCAAGGACGCGGACCCCGCCGCCGGTCTGCCGGACCTCCACTTGACCTCCACTCTACGGGGCGGGGCTTGAGAGAGCGCCACCCCACTCTCCCCCACGTCGTCTCCCGGCGAGAACCCTGCTTTCTCATTGGAAAGAAAGACAACGGGGAAAGAAGGGCAAGGGGGGGGGTCGAAGGGGCTCCGCCGACGGGGCAAGTCGGAGTTCCGATCGCATCCGCGTACAATCCGCCAGTCTCTTATGTCGAGATGAAGAAAGAGAAAAAAAGGCTATCGGCAACGGCCCAATCGGTGGTGGGCGGGGCCCGGGTCTCTAATCCCGTTATCGGGCCCAGCAGATGCTCTGGACGCGACAATAAGAGGCAGCGCAGACGGAGCAGGTCGGGAGCCAAAGGACGACTCACCCTAAACCACTGGTTGGCGCTATCCCAATCCCACCGGGCGACCCTAACCCGAGTCCCGAGGAACTAAAGGCAAAATGTCCAGGTCCGCTGGTATGGGCCCCGTTCCGCCAACCCGCTTCGAGTCCTCCAACGTGCGTCTTTGGGAAGCGGAGGACCCGGAGAAAGCCCAACCATATATTACATTGAAAAAAAAAATGGGAATGCGCTACGCCATCAGCTAAGCGGCGCGACCACTATTGGTTTTATTTTTGGGCCAGCTTTTCCGTAGGTGACGCCCGTCTTGTAAATTGTACCGAATTCCGCTGACGCCACACATTTTTTCATTTTTTTTTGTGACGCCCTAGCCAGTCCCAAAACGGTCACGTGAGATCTTTGAAAGTGGCCGCTCCCGCCCGCGCGCCCAATCGGCAGAGGCCGCGCTCGCGCGCTCGCCCAGAGCGCAATTTCTAGCGTATAATTAGCTTTTAATGGGCAACCTCGTCGGGGGCGAGCCACATTAAGCCGGGCCGGCTTTGGCTGGCCGGCTTAAAATAAGCATTGTGAAATTGCCTGAGAAAGCCGGTCCAGTCGCTTGTTTATTTGCCCTTTCTTTTGGTCCTTTTCCGGGCACGCTGACCTACTTGGGACTGTTTTTGCAATACAATCAGATGCGTGGCATGGTGCCAAGGGACCATTTTAAACATAGCGTACGTATGTATACGCCATCAAATAGACACGGCGGATAATGTGGCGCGCCTGGGCTAATCCGCGCGCCGTTTATGCTCGCTAATGAAGCGCATCCAGATCAAAGGCTTTCTTTAATGGGATTTGCTTCAGCAGAAAGCCAGCGCAACGGCTAAGGCTAAGGCTAAGGCTAAGGCTAAGGCTAAGATGCCGCCAACGGGGTGTTGGGCTCACACGCACGCACGGAGGCCCACTTTGTCCTTGCGTCCATCGCCACCAAATTGCCAAAAAGTGGCCAATTTTGCCCCGCGGTGTTGTAAAGCCACGTCTTCTGCTCGGAGGCCAGAGTCCACGGGCTTGACGTGCGCCAAAATTGACGTCGTGGGGAGGGGGTGGGGGCGCTGGGTAAAAAAAAATGCCCCTTTGCCAGCCAGCCCAAAATAAAAGCCAGACGCGCAAGTGCGCTCATGCGGAAAATCCTGGCCTTTAATCCAATCTGTCGCGCTTTATTAAAGCAGAGGCAGAAGCAGAGGAGGTGGCATCGGATGGCATGAAACGGCCAATCGGCCGGCCCTGCCCGGTCACGAGCGCTCGAAGAAAGAAACGGAGGGAGGTCTGTTGGTGCGTGTCGCCTTGACCCAAATCTCTTTGGGTCCAAGCGCACGAGACGTGTCAAGAGGGCTAGGAAGACGTCCGACTTATTGGCGTGACGGTTCAGAAAATATTCAAAACACTGACTACATAAGCGGAGGACGCAGCAGGCGGGCAGGCCGGCAGCCCGGGGGAGTCGGCAGAAGGTGAGTGGAGATGAGGCCGAGTGCGCGTCACGGAGAATCGGCACGCGCCCTCCGTCGGCGGCGCGCGGCCGTCGTCGGGTTAGTTTAGGTCACGTCGGGTGGTTAGATCGCTTGGTCCTTTTGCGTAGCCGCTCGTTTTACGGAAGCATGAGCGTCACGTGCTCCCCAAAAAATTCATCCAAAATGGCGGCTCTTAGTCGTCAATCTACACCCGACGTTCGCTCATTTGACGCTCTCACCTGCGTGGACGCCGCTCCGCCGCCGCCGGAGCCTCCTCTGGTGCGACTTGCCCTTGTAATGGATCTGCGCCTGCGCCGGCGAGTTGAGCCGGAGGCGGCACAGCCGGCAGGCCGCCGCTGCCGTCGTCGCCGCCGCGTCGCCTCGGCCGGCGCCCCCCGAGGATCCGTCCTCGCCGGAGCCCAAGGCCGGCAGGCCCGGCAGGCCCCATCGGCCCGAGGGATGCTTCATGGCTGCCGAGACACAATGTGGTAGAATGACAATTAGGCGCTAGCATTTTTCTCCCGCGCTCTTGTATGAAGTCGCTGGCCGTTGAAAAGGACCCCAATGGTATAAACGAATACGTGGTGAAAGCTTGAAATCTCATTATAGTTGGAGACTGACAATAAAAGCATTCAATTCAATTCAATTCAATTCAATTCAATAGGAATATTTGAGGCCAAAGCTCATTTCCACCGACTCATTTCAAGGACGTCGTACACGTTGCTTGAAATCCAAGGATTTGGCAAGAAACGTTGGGCCGGCTTCCGTCGCCGCCCCCAAGAGCGGAACAAAGCTATTAGCCGCGTTAAACTAGGCTAATTATCTAGCGCGCCATTAACGCACACAGGGGAAAGACAACATTGGCTGAAATAGGACATTCGAGAAGGAGCCTGGCTTCCAGTCCGCCTCCCTACTCGTGCGCACGCCACAGCGCAACCACAGTTGAAAAGGGCGCCGACGCGCCGCTCCGAAGCCAGCGCTTTGGCCATTGGCCGGCTTTTACGCCGGGAAAGGGGTGGAAGCCGTCCGAGATGGAGCCCCGTCCACCTTGGAAATAAATGACGGCTAATTCCGCAACAACGGAAACCCACAGAACTCGTTTGTTTGCTCGGCTCACGGTGCGGCCCGCCGCTAATGAGGACCACGGTGACGGTGGCCCGTGTACGCCACACACGGAAAGGACTTGTTTTTTTTTTAGAACGACGGCAGTAGAGTTCCAAAAGAATGAGGCCGGCGGGATTCCCCGGCAGACCGTCCGAAGATCTGCGGTGAAGCGACGGCACGCGGCGAGAGCCACGTTAATCGCTGGTGGAAAATGCTTCCAATTTCACGCTAAGCCCCTACTTGGGGCTAATCCGCCGCCCCGGCCTCACTCGCCCACCCGATAAACGTGCGCGCCGCCTAGCTCTCTTTGTTAACGGACTGCCCTTTCGGCTTGATTGACAGCGTACGCCTCCAGCGGGAGGACATCCCGAGGTCGCTTCGGGCAAGTCTTCATCTTTCGGAGCCCGCGTGACCAAGGATGGCCGCGTCCGGTGGAGGGAAAGCGCCACGCCGAGGCCAAGGTCGGGCGGGAGCGACGCTTCTTTTCCGACGGCCGCCGCACGTCGGCCCGGAGCCAAAAGCGGCGTCCCTTCCAGGACGCGTGGGGCTTTACGTGATGGGCCTCCGCGCTGGCGACGCGGCTCGCCGGGCGCACTTCTGGCGCCGTGTGCCACACGGGCCCGACACATTTTGCCGAGTACGCCAGATGGGCCAAGAAAAGGCGCTCAAAAGTCAGAGCGCGCAGAGGCACTCAAAGGAATGTGTGTGTGTTTGTGTGCGAACGTACGACACACGGGGCTCCAATGTACGCCCTTCAAGGGCGTACTGTGCCTGGCGGCGGGGGGGCTGCGGGCGGGCGGGCGGGCCCACCCTCTGTGGCTTTTAAAAGGTGGGTGGCGAGCGCAGGGGCAGCCCAGCTGACTGGAGCCAGTGTGGGAGGAAGACATTTTTTTTTTAAAGCCACTTTTCAATGACGCTCTTTGCCACAGACGGCCGTAGTAGACGTTACCGCCGAATATTTCATTCTAATTGTAGCTTAGGAGAGTTGGGGATGTTTATTTTTGTCTTTTTTTTAGCTCGGGGTTAACGAGACAGCCGACGCGCGACACCTTAACGATACAAAATAGGAGTCACGGCAGTCAACGCTGCAAGAGGGTGAATCCGAGCCATTTACGGCGGTCATTCCGCCACACCGTTGGAATTTCGGACATGGGCTATCCTACAAAACAACCAACTCCAGCACCCCCATGAAAAGATAATGGCCCATTTTTCAGCGCGGACAAATTGTGCCCCCCCCAGGGCAGAAATGGCATCTTTTCTGCACGCATCAGACCGCAAATCCTGGCCATTTTTTTTCTGGTCACGGAACGGGACAAAAACAAGCGGGAAGGGCGGTCTCCTCTTTACTCGGGCAGCAATTTGGGCTTCCGTGACGTCACGTGTCAGGCCGAGACCGCGCCCGCCCGCCCGCCCGCCCGCCCGAGCTGGAGAGAGAGGCCTCTTCCATATCATTCCCGCTCCAAAAGGGCCAGTGGAATTGAACTTGTGGATGGTTGTGGGCGCATTGGTGAAGGAGCCTTCTTGTCCTTTGTCACGGCTACCTGCGGCAAGCACAGTGAAGCCGCTGTGTTGGGCGCTGACGGCGGCATAAACGCCTCAGTGTGCGCGCCCGCGTGTTTGCTTAAGCGTACACACTGAGGCCACTGTACACGTGCAGGTGGAGCGGCGCAACGACCGGAAGCCCCATCGCCCAGCCAATTGGACGTCTATCGCCGTCGGAGGCGGGCAACGATGGCCGACATTCGGCTTTAGAAGGTAACTTGAGCACGCCATTTGTGCTGGCATTTCAAAATAGGAGATGGACGGGTTGGGGAAAAACGAACGTAAGCCTCTCCCTTTGGATTGGCTGCCGTCCGCCGCCCCCCCGAAAGGCTTCGCGTACCATTTCAAGTGACTCGGCCGTAGGTGTCAAACTCCTTCCAGAAAGGGCCAAGTGGGTGCAGGTTTTGCTTCCAAGTCACCAAGAAATTTCCCGAATACGGGATGGAATAAAGTTCTAACCTAACCTAACCTTTTCACCCATCTGTTTTCTTCCAATTGTAAGCAGTTGATTGCAGTCAGGTGCTGCTTCTTCCAACAGACCTCCTCATTGGCCGAAGTGGCCGCGCTGGAGCCAGGAGGAAAATGTGCACCCATTTGGCCCTTTCTGCAATGACTTTGACACCTGTAAACGAGGCATTTGAAACGCTCGGAGCGCGCTAGTTTTCGTCGGCGTCCACAATCAATGGCGTTCGATTGGCGAGCGCGAGAGCGAACGAGTCGGATTCGTTGAGTTTTGGGCCAAGTTCCAAATAAGTGACAGCGTTGTGTCAGCGAACGCCACAAAAACAAACAAACAAACAAACAAACAAAAAACAACGTGTTTGCTTCTTC
Organism: Stigmatopora argus; assembly: GCF_051989625.1. NCBI lineage: Eukaryota > Metazoa > Chordata > Actinopteri > Syngnathiformes > Syngnathidae > Stigmatopora > Stigmatopora argus. The sequence goes on along the minus strand of NC_135400.1, from coordinate 17,909,283 downwards.
TCTGCTATCTTTTCTCGCAAGTTTCGGCACGCAACCAAACGACGTCCAACTCCAATCCAACTTACCGAGGCGTCGCAGGTGTCCGTCCGTCCGCACACCTGAAGCTCCGGTCCGGCCGCCACGCCGACACGAGAGTCGCTGTCGAGTGGCGAATCCGCGTGTCCGTCCAACGCCTGCCCTCGCCTGTGGGCTGGCAGGGGAGGCGGGCAGGTTGGCAGGCAGGCAGGCAGGCAGGCAGGCAGGCAGGCAGGCAGGCAGGCAGGCAGGCAGGCAGGCGGGCGGTCGCTGTGGTCAAGGCCGAGCCAATCGTCGCCGGCCGAAAGCATCCGACGCGGTCAAGTTGGCCCAAGCGCAGAGCGAGCGGCGGCGGCGGAAATGACCTTTCAAAATTAGAGCGCGCTCATCTCCTCGCGAGGCTCTCGTGCCGAGCAAATGCGAACAATGTACAAATGTGACTCCAGCCTGGGCGCCCGCAGCAAGCCTCTTCAATTCAGACTACATTCTGTTTGCGCGACTCGTTTTGAACGCTAGCTGAAGCTAGTGAATGAAACGATGCCTCTCCTCTCCTCTCCTCCCCTCTCCATCGGCTCGGGCTTCGCGAAAGCCATCTGGCAACATTTCCAGACACGTTGGGATTTTTGTTTTGTTTTGTCGTTCGGAATTTTGACATGGCGCTACCGGCCTGCCTGGCTCATATCAAGTAGGACATCGTCAAGCCCCCAAATTTCAGCTAAAGACTAGTTTTACAGCACAAAGTCGACTGAGTGGACGTGAGAATACGCATCATTTCGATGCTTTTTCACATCCTGGTCAGCCGGAGTGAGTGAGTGAGTGAGTATCGTTCACAACACTGCTGGAACTTGGACAAATGTCATTGACTGCAAAGGAAATGAGCCTCGTTATCTAAAATCACAGATAAGAGGGCTAATACTGAGCGAGAGCCAACAATCAGTCTCCTTTTTCTCTTTCGGCTTTTGTGTGCGACTGACCACAACGCCACCTGCTGGCACCCCTCCCGTTACACCACAGGAATGGTCGCGGAGACGAGTCATCCACGCCGAGACTGCATGAAATGTGACGAGATTTTCACACAAATGATATCACAAAAGCCTTTACTGTCATCCAGCAACCACAATGTCCCGGACACAGACACTTGACGAACGCGTGACATTGAAAAGCCCCTCCGCCACCACTCTTTGCACGCAAAGGCCGCAAATTCTCGCACGGCACCCGGATAATGCACTATTTCGGCAAATATTGAACCCGCAGCCACAATAAATGTCCATTTTGCGCATATGAAACAAAACAACCACCCGTGGTTCTAAACACAAAGCGAAATAAAGCTAAAGTTTTGCCTTTGTTTTTTTAACAGATGCTTTGGGAAACACCATTTTGCACTCATCTTCTCATTTCTATAAAAACGGAAAAGAAAAGCAACATTGGCAGCCGGGAGGGAGCTTCAAGTGCGTCAGCGGAGTCGGCCGCTCGTCCGCTTTCGGAATGACACGTGACAAAGAAAAGCGGTACGCCGTGGGGGCGTCGGTCCCGCCGTCTTGTCCGTCTGGCAAAATCCAAAGCAAAAGGACAATGTTCATTTGTCGATGAGGCCGCCGTCTTTGAGTTTAAAGTAGAAGAACTTCTCCAGCGTGTTGGCCGACTTGCAGTACTCGCTGTCGGGCGGGTTGTACTCGCGGCAATTGGTGACGATGCGCTGCAGGTCGGCGATGAACAGTTTCTTGGTCACGTAGTAGCGGTTCTTCAAGCGCTCCGTCATGGTCTTCAGGTCTGCGCCAGTGGAAACAGAAGGGCTTTGAGCGAGGAGGGGCAGGGCAGGGGAGGGCCGGGGGCCGGACCACCCACGTACCAATGGGGAAGCGGATGATCTCGTAATAATCGGGCGCCTCCGACTTCTTGACGGGCTCCATGAACGGCCACGCGTCCGGGTGAGTCTGGGTGAGGGCGACACGTGACGCGTAATGACCGCGAGCGACCAAACCATAACAAGGTCAACGGCCTACGGCACCTTGATCTGAGCCAGGAGGTTCTTCAGCATGTTGTACAACACGTCGGGGTCCTTCACCTCTTTCCTTTGATCAAGCAAAGAAAAAGAAAGAAATCAAATCAAAAAAGAAAGAAGGCACAACCAAACGCGAGCCCATCCTCAAGTTGCCATTTCAAATCATTGCATTGTTATTGGAACCGAGCACAGGTGATGGAGGACGCAAATGGGATTGGAAGCGACGGAGAAGAAATGTTTTGCAGAGTGGCGCGCTTACACTTTCTCCTTGGCGCTGGGCTTCCATCCCGTTTCTCCTGGTGGATAACGACAGCAACGTGAGCAACGGCGGCAAGGAGAGCGAGCGAGTCGGCGAGTCGGCGTGCGCAACGAATGGAACACTGACGTATGCCCGGAATGCTCTCCACGGGGATCTGCCGCACGCCCTCCTTGAAGCAGGTCAGGCCCGGGTAGACTTTCCTGATCTGACTCTGCTTCCTCTCGATCAGCTTCTTGATGATCTGAGCAGGAGGACACCACCGTAAAAAGATTTTATTTTCTATCCTTCCGTTTCAAGATGGCCCAAAAGAATAAAAAAGCACAAGACCGACCGACCTCTTTCTGCCTCTTGATAATGTGCGACAGCTCCGTGTAGGGAATCCTGGGGTTCAACTCGCACTCCATCAGGGTGGCTCCCTCGTAATCTTTGATGTAGCCCAGGTAGCGAGTCTTGGGCACCTTGATGTCTTTGGAGAAGCCCTGCGGGACGGCGGCACGGCGCAACTTTCAACTTGGGAACTTGGAAAAGGAGAGGCTCGGGAGCTCACCTGCTTCTTGAAGTAGCCGATGGCGTACTCGTCAGCGTAGGTGAGAAAGTACAGGATGTTGTGTTTGATGTGGTACTCTTTCAGGTGGTTCATTAGGTGCGTGCCGTAGCCCTGGTGGGGCGGGGGCGGGTCACACACAAAAAAAACGGGGAGACCTTTTTTTCCCATAACTTGCATTTGCCAGAGAATACATCCATCGCGACGAGGAAGGAGAGCGCACACGCAGTGGCAGGTTAAAGCGGGTCTACAGCAGTGGACACGGCGTACCTTCACTTGCTCGTTGGAGGTGACGGCGCAGAAGACGATCTCGGTGAAACCTTGGGTGGGAAACATCCTAAAACAGATGCCCCCGATGACGCGGCCGTCTTTCACCAGGGCCAAGGTCTTGTGCTTCCTGCCAGGGAGACATTTTCATCCAATAAATAAACGGTCCGGGAAAACCACGAGGAGACGCTCGCGAGCCGGCGCCGGCAAACTCTCACGGGTCGAAAACCAGCCGCGTGATATACTCTTTGGGCATCCGAGGTAACTGGTGCGAGAAGACGTTCTGCAGGCCCACCAGCCACATCAGGATCTTCTTATTGGACTTCTGGGACAGAGAGTTGCCGATGACGTGGAACTCGATGATGCCGCGCCGCTCCTCCAGACGCGCCGTCTCGTCGCGGGCCGCGTTGGGCGTCAGGAGGTTGGTCTGCAAACGGAAACGCGCCCGCCGACGCTGGACCTTTAACGTCTCAAGACGCACGTGCATTCTCTTTTTCTCCGCGGTCAGACCACACCAAGCGAATACCAGTTTGCGGTTTAAGAAGCAACGGCAAAAGCTTTTCAAATTAGATCCCCGCCCCCGTCCGGGCTCAATTTCCATCCCGTGACTCACCTCTGGGCCCAGCATGGCGGCGGGGTCCGTGATGGTCATCATCACCTCGTTGACCAGCTCCATGGGAATATCGCCCATCACGCGGATGCGCTTGGCGTCCTCCAGCGTCAGCGCCTCGGGGAGCTTGCGCTTCTCGCCTGGAAGGAAGGGAGCAAGAAAAAATAAAAAAATAAGAAATCGGGCCCCCTCGTGCCAAAAGCAGCCGGGCTGGGGCGGCGGCGGCGACGACAATTTGGAGACGCTGACCCGGACTGGGCTCCGAACAGGTGGCGTCCAGAGCGCCCAGAGACGAGGCCGCGCTCAGAGCCTTGGAGAGGGCGGACGAGGCCGCCGGGGGGGCCGGCGCTGGAAAAACACCAAAAGAAATGAAATGACCATGCTTGTCATCACGGAGAAATACATCGTGGGCTCGCATGAGCGTTTCTGGCGGAGTTGCCATTCGTTTCTAGCGTAAGCCTGCGACTAGCCCCCCCGAGCGCCCGCCGCTTTGAAAAATCAAAACAGAGCAGGTGACGCTCTCCCAAAGTGGAGAGAGCCACGCCCCTCCCCTCTCCCTTCCTGCCCCACCCGCCCGTTTCCCATGGCGAAAGTACGGCCGGCCTGACCCGTCTGGGAGCCGTCGCCGGCGGGCACGGTGAAGTCCGCCTCCCAGATGGGAGAATTTTCCCCGTAGATTTCTTCTTCCAGCATGGACAGAAACCTGCGGACCACATTCATCTCAACTCGAGCATACAACGTCCCCTTCACGGAGGCATAAACATTGCTTTTTTTTGCGGGACAATCATCAACGTCATTGCCATCGATGATGCCGGACGTCCGACACCCAGCCTCGCCCCCCCCCCCAAAAAAAACAAACACCAAGCTTAGGGTCAAAACGGGCCTTACTTGGGGAAGTGCGTGAGGATGAGCGTGCGCTTCTCGGGCAGCAGCTTATCTTTCTCCACGCGGAACTTCTCCAGCAGCTGGCGCCGCGTGACGGTGAAAATGGACTTGAGCAGGCTGCGCCCAAAGACCTGCGTGGTCTCGTAGCGCGGCAGGCTGTCGTTGCTCTGCGGCACGTGGCAGTAGCACAGCCAGCGCGTGTAGTCCACCTTGTAGGCCGTGCCGTCCTCCCGCCGCGTGCGCTGCCGGTACTGCGTGGGCGTCTCCAGCTTCCAGTAGTTGAGGCACAGCAGGAACATCTTGGACAGCTCGAACATGGTCTGCCGCTCCTTGGGCGCCAGGTGGCTAAATTTGTACTGCACAAAGTTCAGCACACCCTGTGGGAAGGAAGACGGGAGGGGTGCCAGTTTAAAGCCGGAGCCGTCGCGCCGGGCCGACGTACGAGTCCGACGATAGCTATTTTGCCGCGCTGAGGCCACGCTACCCGCGGAAGGCGATGGATCACCTGTTCGATGTTGGGTTTCTCAAAGGGCGGACTGCCCAGCGATCCTTCCACTACTGGCTGGCTCATCTGCAGGATGCATTTTCTCAGCAGCTGCCAAACACCGGCCAGACTTTCCACACGGTGCCATTTTGCCCCCAGCCCGATCCCTTAGCGGGTGCGCTCCTACCTTGAACAGGTAAAAATAGACCTGCTTGGTGTCCGTGTCCTCCTCCTTGTGTACAGACATAAACAGGTTCTCCACATCTACCACCATGCCCAGCAGTCGGTTGATCTCATCCTCCGACACGTTCTCCAGGTGGGATACGTGGTCAGCTGCGAGAAAGGTTGTGTGTGCGTGCGTGTGTGCGTGTGTGTGTGTGTGTGTGTGTGTGTGTCACTGGCATGTAGAAGACTACAAGAGAGTATTTATATTTTTTTTAAAAAGCGTTCTACCCAGGGAATGTCCACAGCTGCGGCACGGCTCGCTCAAACTGGCGGCTTGTTGCTGCAGGTCTACCCGGGGAGCCGTGGGGGGGTTGGGGTTCTTCCAGCCGTTGCATTTACATGTGTCAATCGCCTCAACACAGACACATGACGGACGATGAATGAATCGGGACGATAAGGCTCAAATCAAATATCCACGTCTACTTCAATTATGGGGCCACCTAAAACGAAACTAACGTATGTTCATCCTCAATGAATCTATGGAAAAGGAGAGCTAGCTGACCGGCTAACTAGCTGCAGTTCAAGTTAACGTTAGCTCATGTCATTATACTGTAATTACCGGTTAAAGACTTATCCGCCACCGAGACGGACGATGTATATAAACAAGGTTTAGGCAGATGAGCAAACTACCTTGCAGGCGGAGAAAACGCCAAGTTTCTCGAGCTTCTTCGCCCGGGGAAAGGCTCGAACTTGGGCTTTCTTCTGGCTGGCGCGCTGCTGCTGACTCAGGCCGGGCCTGGCCGGATCGCTGCTAACCGAAGCCGACGCCGAGGCGGTCGCGGCGACGGCGGCACCGGACCCGGTCGACTGGGCTTGGAGAAGCCGGGGTTGCAGGGCCTGAGCCGCCGTGTCCGACATTTCAAACGGCGTCTTCTTCTTCTTCTTCTACTTCTTCTTCTCTTCCTCCTCTTCCTCCTACTTCTTCTTCGTCTTTAGCTGCCGGGCGGTCAACTCGTGCGCCGCATTCAGGCACAGCTGGGAAAATAACCCTTTGAGAAAGAAAATGACTAGACAACGGACGATTAGTATCCCTCATTCGTTGTGGAATCTGGTCCAAATCCAATCGCTCTGATTTATAACAATACTCGTGTCATTGAATTTCACCCACCACTTTATAACGACAATTAAAATGACCGGTTCAGTTGACCTTTTCAGTCACTATGGTCTGCCAGGGGCTGTCGGGAAAGCGTCAGCTTAGTTCTCATCGGAACCTATAGACATACAAAATTCACGACATTTGAGGGACTGTGAAGGCAACGCGATTTCACACAACATTGTGGCTAATGTAGGTTTTTCAACCAATAGGCGTCTCCCACCTCAGAGAATTCATTTCCAAACAAAAATAGGTGACAATGGTTACCAAGAGGCTAAAGGAATTGGACACTGGAACAACATTTTGAGCTCCTTTAGGTTTATTGGTAAAATTCCTTTTTTCCCCCACTTGTCTTTTATGCATTCTTGATGGAAATCGCCAAGGCAAGCATCTTTTTTCCACATACAGATGACAACACAGAACCAGTGCATTTAATACCCTAAATGTTTAGAAAACAAATGAATTGAAACATTTAAAAAAAAAAAATCAGAAAATAATGCTGAGACATACCAGGAACATGTTTCATCTAAATGTTTCTTTTTTTGAACTTCGCAAGCTTTCATACAAGTACACAAAAAAAATCAATCTTAGTTATTGACATTTAATACTCAAACTACCCATGGGTGATGTTAATGAAGTATTATGATTTCTGTGTGAGTAATCTGAAACTTGATCAATAGGTGTCCAACATCATTTTTTTAATATAGAGAGGACAATATCGCAATTCTCAATCTTTTCCCAAAATGGGGATAACATTTCATTCATTCTTGTTGCATTAAGTCTGTCCCCCTACACAAATACAATTGGAAAAAAATTTGGATGTGAATCCCCACCCCCTCCCCTTCCCCTTCCTTAACACCACGACTGGGACGTTTGTTCCCCAAAGCGTCCACCGTCAACCAATGGTGACTTTTGGCTGGTGGTTTAAAACATGATTGGTCGCCAGCCAAAGACTTTGCAATTTCCGCCGCGTTTTGGTCCCGACGTCGTGACATTGTTTGACAGCTAGCTAACGCGGTCCTCGCCGAAGAAAGGCCGCCCGGCCAGAGTTAGTTGCCGCAGCAATGGCCGCTGCGGCCTTGGGACGGCGCCTCCTGCAGGTCCACTCCCCCTCGGGCCCGTCCGCCGCCACTTCCGCCCGGCCCTCCCTGGGGCTCGTTCTTGGGGAGCTTTTTGGCTGGTCGGGTTAAAAAAAAAACAGGAAACAGACATTTTGTCGACTAATCCACACGGCAGAGAAAATGGAAATAACTAGAAAGAGTTGACTGTGCGGGCAGCCATTTGGCCCAAGTGCCACACTTACCGATAGCCATAAAAATCTCGTTGACATTAATGGAGGTCTTGGCGGACGTCTCCATGAAGAGCAAACTGTTGTCTTCCGCGTACGCTTGCGCCTCCTGCCAAAGGCGGAAAGGAACACATGAGACCGTAGAAGAAAGGCCAAGAGGTGGATTTGGGGCCTTACCTGGAACTCCACAACTCTTTTGTTGGCCAGATCGGCTTTATTCCCCGCCAGAGCGATAACGATATTTGGACTGGCCTGTCGCTGCAACTCCTTCACCCAATTCTTTGCACGGGTAAAAGTGTCCTGTAAAAAGTTGAGAAGACCACCCCCACGCATTCAAGTTTCCAAAAGCACAAAGGCGGCGTGCGAAAAGTGAGTAATCATCAAGCCAAATGAGGGTCGGCCTTGACCCCGACACTCACCGCGTTGGTGACATCATATACCACGATGGCTGCCTGCGCGCCTCTGTAGTACATGGGCGCCAGGCTGTGATAGCGCTCCTGGCCCGCAGTGTCCCAGATCTCGAACTTGACCGTCGTGTCGTCCAAGCAGACCGTCTGCGTGAGGAAGGCCGCTATGGGGTTTGGGGGCAAGACTCTTATTAGATGTCTAAATACGGATGCTTTTTGTTTTTGCTTTTGCTTGGTTTATTAGGGAACGTGACTCAATTTGGTCACGGGTGATCTTGTTACGAGCTGGCCCCTGAACACAAAACTTTCAACTGACTCAGCTCCTCGTCACATGACGGCAGAAAGGCAGCTTTCACTTCCGCAGCACTTGGCAGAGGCCTTGTTTTTTGTTTTGTTTTTTTTTCTCCTCCCCCACCTTCACCTCTGACGCGCAGTGCCGCCGACTCACCTCCGATGGTGCTCTCCTGATACTCGTGAAATTGGCCCTTGACGAAACGCAGCACCAGGCTGGACTTGCCCACCGCCGACTCGCCCAGCAGAACCAGTTTGAACTGGCAGATCTTATTGCCCGCCGCGGCGGCGGCGCCGCCATTGGTCCGCGCGGGTCCGCCTCGTCCGGCCATAGGTGGAGCTGCGATCGGGGGAAGGCGGCGGGAACGGCCGTTAAACTTCACACACTCGGAGGCCGGGGGAACTGAAAAGACACACACGGCGAAAGGCCGGACTTGAAATGACACCTTGCCGGGCCACCCAAACACGGCTTTTGGCAGTCGGCGAGGGGTCGGGAAAGGCGGGAAGCGAAAAGCGTGACTTTTAGCGGCGAACACGTCGGGATAAGCCCCGGCCGGGTCACGTGGCGGAGGCCAAAGATCAGGTGACGACTCCAAGCGGCGCTTTAATCTCCTCCTCCGTCAAATATTCAGCAAAGCATCACGAGACCGGAGCGGAGCGGAGCATGGCCAGCTGTGGTATGCCCGCGGATAGTCTGCCACTTGGTCTCGGGGTGCCTTTTGGGCGCTTTGCTGACATTTTGGGGCAATCGCCATTGGCTGAGGCCAAAAATGAAGTAGCCATGTTTCCCTTTGACTTCACAATGACGGCTTTGGGAAAAGCCAAACCTAGAAGACGAGTCCTTGATGCCGTTTTAAGGGTTAGGGTCCAAATGCCATAAACGCAAGCAAAGCGGCTAGCCTCAAACGTGGCAAAGAGCAAATCATAAGCTGGTCGCCGCCCGGAACAAACAACGACAGAGCAGATAGATGGTCTATTCCTCCCGTGCTGCGGCAGGCTCATTTACGAACGACTTTCAATTGCAGATTCTAAACATAGGCAGTGACTCTAAAATTTAAGTGTGAGGCAACAAAAAGGTTCTGCGCATCACAAGCGTGAAAGGGTGACTGGCAGCAGACAAAATGACGCACAGGATGCACTCTGGTCAAGTCAAGATCCATGCTTTGTTCCCACGCTAGGGTTGTCTCTTCTCTTTTGGACAACACTAAAATATTAGATCCGATCGCTAAATGTTTTTGTCGCGAGTTTGTTTCCTCTGCAACAATACGGGTTTAGCGCTTGGGCTTTATTCATTTGGAATAAAAGGCATGAGAAACATTTCAAGCCGCGTTCTTTGAAATCCCCTTATTTGTGATTCGCCGCTACAATTTAGTGGGTGAGCGTGAGAGTCAAGGCCGCGATAAACGAGGGCTTTTTACAGTGGATTTTGAAGGGGAGGGGGGCTTTTCTACGTCGTCGCCATCGTACTCAGAGAGCCAACACTTGGGTGAAAAGTGCTTTACGGTTCGCCACTTAAGCTCCACAAACAAACGTGTTCATCTAATACGAGCACTTTCCTAAAAAAAAGACGCTAGCCCGTTAGCATCATCCGTTGAGCAACGGCGAAAGATATCGGAAGGAAGGAAGGAAGGAAGCCCCCTCCTAAAAAAAAACAAAAAAACAACTTCACATTCCGCTTACGTAAGCAGCCTAAGATCATAGCACAGGGGAAAAATGCCGTTTAAAATATGACTTGACGCATTTCTGTTTCTTTCGTAAAGGCGGAAACTATGCCATAAACGGGTGAAAAGTATAAACGTCTCGTGTTCTTTTTTTTCTTTTCTTTTTTTTGCTGTTCGTTGAGTTGGGTCTTGGCTACCTAGCGAAGCAGACCTGCCACTTTTGATTGAGATGGCTCGTGAAACATGAATAGCGGCTATCTCTTACTCCTCCTCCTCCTCCTGCTCCATATTTGGGCGACTCGAACGAGATGCCCGCCGCTACTTCGTATGCTTTATTTGAAGAGATTTGACTTACATCACTTTTTCTTCTTTGCCTCTGCTCATCGGCGGCCGAATTCTTCTACTTCTTGGGCTCTGTGGCCTTTCCTTCCGGGAACAGCCCACTTTTACGTCACGGTCTGACTAACCAATGGGGGCCGTCAGCACCATAGATATCTTTGACCGACCAATGATGGCTGTCAGCAACATAGATATCTTTGACTAAGTAACTTGTGCTCGGCGTGTGCCTGCGGGGACTGACGTCTCACTATGGCGTCCATATTAGGACAGAACCATTCACGCCTCAGAGGAAGACAGAAAAAAAAGCAACAACAACAAAAATAGCCATGTTGTGTATTTCCTAACGAATATTTTTTTTTATGGATAATACCCTGTTAAGCAGTTTATGCTTGAGTACAAGGAATATTTTTGTGATGAGCTGATCTCTCCTGAAACACCGGTTGATTTGTTTTGGTAATGGCCTCGCACCGACCAAGTTTGCAATGATGTATCCCTCTTTGATAATAATAAAGTTGACTTTAAACTTGTTTCTTGTTCAATGAATTCAGAAATTATAAATCTGATCATTTATCATACCGATAAACCTACATTATTCAGTCAAACTTTTTTTCCCCCCACTTTGTTGAATTTCCCGAAAGTTTTGGGGCAAAAACCCCCCAAGCTCTCCCCGATCCCAAAGCCGTCTTCTTTGACCGTCCACTTTTGAGCAAGCTGGAGGTTTCATGGCGGACGGAAATGGTTTCCAGGGCTGGCTGTTGGGCGCCAGCGTTTCTGGGTCACTCTCCATCCCTCCGAGAGGCCACACGAGCAAGGAAAGAGAGAGCGAGCGAGTGAGTAGGGAAAGGTATTTATAGACAAATGGGGCTTGGCTGTACCTTTTCCTCGCAAAGAACCATTTCTGAACTGAATGTCCCAGTTCCCGGTCATGATGATGATCACCTTCTAGCGGCGGAAAGTGGAGCGGGCAGAGCTTTCTTTCTCCTTTGTACGAGGAAGGCGGTTTTTTTTTCTGGGGGCGGGGGGCGCGCTTTCCGTCGGCTTTCCGGGTACCGCGTCCGTTCCCGGCCGTCGGCCCTCCGAGTCGGGCGAGGCTGGCCGGAACGTGCCCCGCCGCCAGCCGGGCGAGGATGCGGCGCTTCCTCAGCAGAAAGGGCCGATTCTCCCTGCGCCAGAGCAAGTTGGGAACCCGCACCGCTTCCAACCACTTCTGTGAGTGAGTCGCATGTTTTTAGTCAAAGAGCAAAAAAAGATGCCGGTCAAAGCCGCGTTGACCACGGGCGACGACGTTCCGTTGCTTCCCACTGGGACACTCGCTGCCCGCGCGCGTGTGTCGGTTTAATTCTCCTAACGTGTAGACAATTTGGTTGAAATTCCCCTTTTGTTCCTAACTTTTCCCACTTGAGTCCTCCTAATTGGACCCCGTCTCTTCGCTTTGTCTTACTTTCTACTTCTCTGAACTGTACAAATGGAAAGGAAGTTTCTCGCTCTCGTTTTGACGCTTTGCTTTTGTTCCAATTGGCGTGCCGTGCTAGTTTGCGCCTTGCCGTCCACGCCACTGAGCCGGTTTAAACGTTGGCGATGGTTCACCGCTGGCCGCGTTGATGCGTTCGGATGTCATTTTTAGCTTGCCGGGAGGGAGAATGAGGTCAATGAACACCAGAGGGGGGGCAGTAAAGAGGGGGGGGACTTTTTTACCCAGGGCTGGGGTGTCAAAGGAAAAGCTGTATCTTTCCGTGTGGAAACGGGTTATCTCGTACCGCGCCATCTCGTACCGTGACGGCAAAAGTTGTCTCGGCGCCGCAGTTCTGGGTCTCCCCGCGACCAACGAAAACTGGCCCGAAGCTTTCGGCTTCCGGCTGGGCGGCGGCGGGCCCAGCTACATCCTGTCCGTGGCCGAGGGCGGCAGCGCCTTCCTGGCGGGCCTGCAACCGGGCGACCAGGTGGTGGACATCGAGGGCCAGGACGTGGGCGACCTCAGCGCCCCGGCGCTGGTGGCCCTGGCCCGGGGCCTCAAGACGGTTCCGCCCAGCATCGGCGTGGTGTCCCGCATTCAACAGGTGAATGTGCGCCAGCTTTTTCCATTCCATCAAAACGGCCAGCTATCCTTCCGCCTCCCGTCCCGCACCCCGCACGCCATTCTCCATGAGCCTCGGCGGTCCGGGCGGCGGTGAAGGAAATGGCGCGGCGCTTTTGCTTTGCGCCCATTTTCAGATGGACATCGCTCCCGGTCCGGACGGGCGCTTCGGCTTCACCCTGGCCGGCGACGGCCCCCTGACGGTGGAGGAGTGCGCGATGGATGGCGCCGCCGCCCGCGCCGGCCTCAGGGCCCGGGACTACGTGATGGAGGTGGACGGCGTGCCGGTGGAGCGTCACCAGACGGCGGCGGCCATGATCGGAGCGGCGCGCGGTCGGCCGCTGCGGCTGGGCGTGCTCAGCGTGCCGCGGCGCCCCAAGAGGCTGAGCAGCAGCATGAGGGTCCTGTCGCAGAGCGCCGATGCCGTCGGGGACGGTCGGCCGCGCGAGGCCGCCGAGTTCGACGAGAAGGTGGGCGGGCGGGCGGCGCGTCAAAGCGCCCTCATTGTCGCGCTCTACGCCGCCACTCACTTCCGGGACGGGTGCGTTTTGACACTGTAACTATTTCCCGGAGCGCTGCCATAATTGGCCGCAAGAGAAATTCCTTTTGTGAGCTGGCTAACCTCGAAACGCACTCGGTATGGCAAAAGAGTTGGAGAATCCATTTCTCTTTTTGAGTCATCAAACAGAGAAAGAGTGAGAGAATGAGAATGGGAGAGAGAGAGAGAGAGAGAGAGAGAGAGAGAGAGAGAGAGAGAGGTTGGGGGATGCTCCGCCCTGAATGAGGCGTACAAGACTACAATGACGGACGGTCTGGTCTGGCGTTTGGGTCTCGTCGTCAGGTGGAGGAAGTCCTGGCCTCGGACCCCGAGGCCAAGGAGCGGCTCTTGGACGCCTTGAGGCGCTACGCCGCCGATGGCGACGCCGAAACTCTGGCCGAGGCCCTGCCGGACATCCTGGCCCACCCGGAGCAGCGGCGGCTCGTCCAAAGCGTCAGGTGACCGCCACGCCTACCCTTGTCTTCTCCAATTCTGCCCAGTTTCTCTCTTCTTCTCTCTGGCTTCTCATCTCTCTCTTGCTTGTTGTTATCTCTCTCTCGCTCTCTCTCTCTTTCCTACCGTCCGCTTGTTTTCTCCTCCTCGTCATTGGTGTTTGCAAGCTGGCTGATTTGACAACACAAAAGAAAAGGTGTGGGGGGGGATAGGACAAAACCCGAGCGGTGCGTTTTGTCCCGCGTGCCGGCCCAGAGTGGCGCTTCTTTTCGGGTCGCGGGTTGAAGGAAATGATGACTTGCTGCCTGAGGTGAGTGGCTTAGGAATCATTTAGTATGAACGCAATGTCAACATTCTGTCAGATTGTCTACATACGACAGGAGTTGACACCCTTCTTGGAGCCTTCCTAATTCCAACACGTCCGTTATTTCAAAGTCGATGGCGATGGCAACGAATGCGTTTGAAGGGGCCGTCGCATTTATTATCGGCGTCGGAGCCACCGAAACGCCGCCGAGCCGCCCGATCGGTCGGTGCGCGCGGCCATTTGTTTTTTTTCTTCTTCTTTGCAACGGACTGCGTCCCGTGCGTGGATTTGGCACCGACCGGCATGGAGAGCCTCGTTGGGTCCGACAGTGGCTTCTTTTCCCCTTTCCCCCCAAGTGATTGCGGCCGTTGTTTGGGAGTGCCCGGCGGAGGAGCTGGCGGGATGGGCTTTAGCGGCCAGCCACCTTAGTGAGGAAAGGTATTAAAGGCATGCACAAAGTAAACAGTAAAAAGAAAATCTCTTCAATGCTGAAAACACAAAAAGTAGAGAAAAGTCCCCCGAAAACACAAGACAGCCAACGGCAATTCAATTGCGGGCTAAAAAGACCAATGGAATCGGGGAGAAAAAAGCTAAGAAGAGAGATGATTTGAAATGAGGAAGCTCCAAACTGATGTGGAGCCTTTTTCGGTCACCGCCGGCTGCTTTATGGCAGGCTAGGCCAAGCTGGTGGGGAGCAAATTGGGAGCAGCAAGCAAAAACAAAAACAAAAAAACAAGGTGGTAAGGGGGCGGCAAACAGCTGGGACAGGAGCCCCAAAAATGGCAGCTTATGGGTCTTGGTTGTCCTGATGGCAAAAGAAAATCCAAAACAAGAGGTGACTGCCCTGGCCTGGCCTTAAAAGCCCTTGGCTAATTGCCCATCCGATGCTAGGGTGGGCGGCTAACGTGCGCCGCCGGCCAAAGCAAAGGACGGACGGACGGACGCAGCCTCGAGGCTTCAGAGCACTTTTAGTTCCTTCGGAAGACTTTTGGACTTGACCCCAATTTCCATGACTTGAAGTCTTGTCGAGTCTGGACTCAACTTGTCTCTGTCTGTCGCTCTCTTTCCGTCTGTCTTTCCGTCCTCACGTCTGCCCGCCCGCCCGCCAGGCTGCCTGCCTGCCTGCCTGCCTGCCTGCCTGCCGGCCTGCCGCAGCCTCCCACGGGAGGGAGACGTTCTATTTATAAGCAGCCTACTTCTTTTAATACATTTCCTTTTCCCGTGCCGCCACAGGTCCCCAGCGCGTTCCGCTCGCGCGACGACGGACCGGGCCGGCGTCTCGGAGGCTTCGTTCCGTCCAGAATGAGCGCCGAGCGACCGGAGGCCAACGGGGCACTCGCTGACTTTAGCCGGAGCTCCAGAAACGGGGCGGGGGCTGGCTCAGGT
The DNA here is from genome assembly GCF_051989625.1 of Stigmatopora argus. Classification (NCBI taxonomy): domain Eukaryota; kingdom Metazoa; phylum Chordata; class Actinopteri; order Syngnathiformes; family Syngnathidae; genus Stigmatopora; species Stigmatopora argus. The sequence goes on along the minus strand of NC_135400.1, from coordinate 17,894,158 downwards.
GGTGGTGGTGGCCCCTCCAAACGGATTAGACGTTAGCACACCAATCCGTCTTCTATCAGACCAGTTGACTTTGTCACTGGCATTTTCCTGTTTTGAGTGGTAGATGTGCACCTCCCCCTCCCCACAGTGACAGTCCGCTGGGCGCTATCTCACCTTCTCCTCCGTCGTTCTCACTCCTTCCCTTCCCTTCCCTTCCCTTCCCTTCCCTTCCCTCGCCGAGTCAGTCCTTGGGTAACGGTGCTGCTCGGGAACATTTTAACGGCAAAGAGCGATCCGATGGCCTGCCACCCAACCGAGACGGCTTCTGCTTCTTGTCAAACTCCGTGAGGGGCCGGCCGGGATAAGTTAGGATCGGATAGGATAGACGCGAGGGGGGGGGGCGGCCTTGCCTCACTCCGGCCGGCCGGCCGGCCGGCGCTTCCTCCGAGGGCCATGGGAAGAGAAAGGAGTCTCGCCAGGCATTTTCGGTGAGTTTATTTTTCTCTTTGGCTCGACTGCGATCCCGTTCCGACCAGCCCCTTTTCACGCCGACTCGCAAGCGGAGACGTGAAAGCGTGACAAGCGCCGCCGTCTGCTCTGAAAATTTGCCCTCGCTGCACAAAATCCTTCCTTTGTCATCGGCGCACCTCTTACTCCGGCTTAGGCTCACGGATTTGCGTGGTAAAATAGCTTTGGAAACCCCGGACGACGCCTCGGGACGTATCACTGCGTGGCCCGCGTGAGCGCGCCCGACGTCGTTCCCGGGCGGGCGGGTCCGTGACCTGCCCTGGAAAAAAAATCCGTCCGTACCTTAAGTTTTCTTTTGTGTCGACAAAGGCGCCCGAAATTGCTCAAGAGGGAGGAGCGCGTCTTTTCATTTTGGTTCAAACCATTGGCTGCAGGTAAAAGCCAGCGTTCCTTGCAAGCCACCAAAAACGTCTCCTTGTCCTCCGTTGGGCGGACGTGCAATAAACCGGCCTTTTTGTCCTCCTTCGGCCAGGATCTTCATTCCCAAGAAGCACCGGGAGCGTTTCGACGAGGCGCTTTCCCGGAGCCTGGCCGGCGGTCCGAGGGGGCGGAGCTTCGGCCGAGGCGAAGACCGCCCCGGACACTTGCCGGCGTCGGCGCGCGCCACTTCCGTACCGCGCGCCCACGCGGAGGAAGGCGGATCGTCCCGCGGGATGAGGAAGACGGCGTCCTTGACGGCCGGACGCTCCGGCGCCTGCGCCACGAACCGCAGGTCGGGCCACGTGGCGGTAAAAGCGTCAGACGCGGCTTCTGCGCGGCTTCTGCGCGGCGGCCCGTCTGACGCTCACGGCTCTTTCTCGCCGGCCTTCTCACTGGCTCCATTTCTCCATCCAGAACGGTGCGGGTGCGCAAGGGAAACATGAGCTTCGGTTTCACCCTGCGAGGTCACGCTCCCGTGTGGATCGATTCCGTCATTCCCGGTAAATGAGCGGCGCCGTCCTTCTTTCCGAAGCGAGAGCGCCGGCGGCTCAAAAAGGATGCCACGCGCCTGCGTGTTTTCTGATCCCGTTCCATTTCCGGAGTCCCCGCACTCCGATTTTGCCCCGTCTGACCGTGCAGGCAGCGCGGCGGACGAGGCGGGCCTGAGACCGGGAGACCGCATCATGTTCCTCAACGGCCTGGACATGAGGTAAAAGCGGCGGCGGCGGCGGCGGCGGAAAAAAGGCGGGTTCCGGCGGCTAACCTCGGACGCCACGGCCCGGCAGGACCTCCTCCCACGAGAAGGTGGTGTCCATGCTGCAGGGAAGCGGCGCCGCACCCACCCTGGTGGTGGAGGACGGCCCGCCCTCCTGGGATGCCTGGGAGCGGGAGGCCACGGGGAGCGGCGTCCCCGCCGGTGGCGCCCGCTCCCCCACGCTGGGCTCCCTGCGCTGGGTGGCCGAGATCCTGCCCCCGAGCATCCGAGTCCAGGGCCGCACCTTCGGGCAGCAGCTGGAGCACTTGCTGACCGTCCACGAGAGATACGCCGTCTGCAAAGCTCTGGAGAACTTTTTCCAGCGCAGGTGGGAGGGACGACGAGCGGGACGGCGAGCGGGACGGCGAGTGGGACAGCCAAAGCAAAGGCCCACTTCTCGGCTTTGTCGGCGGCAGGAACGTGGACGTGCTGATCGTGGACGTCTTCCCGCTGCTGGATACGCCGGCCAAGCAGGCCATCTGGCAGTTCGTGTACCAGCTGCTGACCTACGAGGAGCAGGAATGCTGCCGCGACAAAATCGCCCGCTTTCTGGGACTCCGAGCACCAGGTGGCGCTACAGCTTTTGGCCTCTTTACCAGCTTTTTTGTCTGCCGTTAACAGGCGGCGGTGGAGGCGGTGGCGGGGGCGTTTGCGGGGGCGGGGGCAATGCGACCAGAGCACTTTGCCCATTCGAATGTGGCCCTCCCATTTCCAACTCATTTTGCCCAACGCTAATTGGTTCTATTCTCGTCACGGACTCAAACGGCCCGCGTGCCCCCGGTTGTCGTATTCATCGCTTGCGGTCCAGACCACGCCCACGCCCCCGCCCCCGCCCCGCGTGTTGAACGCTTGTCGTATTGAAAGCTTGTCGTATTGAAAGCTTCCAAAAGTTCAGCTCAGAGCGCCCCCGGTTCTTGCAGTTGCAGCCGCCGGCCCAGAGGAGCCCCATCGCCGCAGCAGCTCCGTGCGGGTGACGGGCAGCGCCTACGGGAGCGGCGTCAGGGGGAGGAGCTCGGACGACCTGTTGGTCGGCACGCGCTCGGGTACGTGGCGCCGCCTGTTTTTTTCGTGGTGGCGCGTTCGTTGTACGGTCAGCTCGCCGGGGCTGGTCGCTAAACCCCCCACTCAGGTTTCCACGCAGACTCGTTTTGGGAGGCGGGAACCAGGTTAACCCCGGGGGAAAGACAGTCGGGGGACGGTACCTCGCTCCCCGAGACTCCCAACAACCTGACAAACGTACGTAGTGCTCCAATGGAAAGGCAAAGGTTGTTGTATTTTTTGTAGCCGCCCGGCGCGCAGATCTCACTCGGCCCTCTCCGGCCCCCTTTCCCTCCCTCCCTCCCTCCCTCCCTCCCTCCCTCTCCGTTGAAGCTGTCGGCCGTGTACGCCGAACTGGAGAACGTCTACGCGGCCAGGAGGTCCAAGTCCCTGAAGACGCGCCCTCCTCCCGCTCCTGAGACTTTCCTGGACACGGACACGGAGGCGGCCTCGCGCGCCGCCACCCCTACCGCGCCGGAGCCGGCGCCCGCGCACACAGGTAGTGACCGAGACCTCGTACCATTGGTGGTGAAAAGTGCGAGAGAACGTTACGTCCGTCTAGAGACCATCTGATGAATGTCCCTGCAATTATTCATTCATATTGAAAGGGTTCCGGGGGCCTAACACAGCTGTCGTCGGGACGGCACCCTAACACTGGTCGCCAATCGGTCGGAGGGCACGCAGAGACAAACGAGCATCCGCACTCCCAATCAAACCGCCACCTGCGGGAAATTAGTGCAATTAGTCTTTTTTTTGCAGGAGGAGGCAGCAGGAGCCCCGCGCCAACTCTCACTTGGCCAGAGCCTCCCGCCAGCCCCCCGCCTTGTCCGAGCCGTCGGAACAGCGTGGAATCCAACCCTTACGTGAGCCTGGACAGTCCGCCGCAACTGACGGACTTGCCTTCCAGTCCTCCGGCGCGGCGTGACGCCAGACGACGATACACTTTCTCCGAGCCGCCGCGGTCTCAAGACACGGATCGCTTCCTGGACGCGCTGAGCGAGCAGCTGGGCCGGCGAGTGGCCATCGTCGACGACTTCCTCACGCCCGAAAACGACTACGAAGAGGTGAGGTCAAAAGGCGGAGGTTGCTTTTCGGCGGTTTCCGTGACGCGTCTCGTCCGGCGGCAGGACGCCAGCGAGACGGCCTTCCCGGACGAGGAAGAGGAGGAGGAGGAGGAAGAAGAGAACGAGGACGAAGACGAGGACGAGTCGGGGGCGGACGAAGAAGAGAGCGGAGGATTGGCGGCTCCGGAGCCCAGCAGCCCGAGCGAGGTCCAGAGTAGCAGCGGGGAGGAGAGCGCCTCCTCCCTCACCTATTCCTCCTCTTCCGACCACATCCCCCCGCCGCCCGTGAGTCCGCCCCCGCCCCCCCCCGTTCAGTTCGACGACCCGCCGGCTCCTCCTCCCGCCCCCGCCCCGTCGCAAGGGCGGGAACGGCCGGGCCTCGGGCCCGAACGCCCGGCGAGGGCTTACGTGCCCGTCCGCCGGAAGTCCGGACCGCCTCCCCCGCCTCCTCCTCGCGCCGACCCGCCGCCCAAACGACACTCTTTCCATAAAGTCGTTCCGGCGATGGAGGAGGCGCGGGTTCAGGCCGCCGCCAGAGAGCCGCGGGCCTATGGAGAGCAGGGGTCTCGCCGGGGAGGGCGGTCCCACGAGGGGCGGGAAGCGTACGAAGAGCTCCAGGCCACGGAGGGACGGCGGGCCTTCCTGGAGCAGCGGTCTCAACGGGAGCAAATGTTGGAGGACAGGCGGGCCTACGAGGAGCAAATGTTGGAGGAGAGGCGAGCCTACGAGGAGCAAAACGTCTTCCGGGAGCTGAGAGCGTTGGAAGAGCAGATGCTCCGAGAACAACAAGTCTTACGGGAACGACAGGAGCGGGCCTTCCGGGAGCAACTGATGCAGCAGATCTACCAGGGGCAGGGGCACGGTTCCATGCCGGCCCAGGTCACCGAGGGGGCGGCCCGCTCGCCGCTCGGGCAGCCGCACCGGTCCTTGCCGCCGCTGCCGGCGGCGACGTCGGAATTCCCCGATCGCTCTCGCCGTTCTCTCTGCGGCGGGGCGCAGGCGCGGCCGTCCCGCTCGGCCCCGCCCGCGCATCACCCGCCGCCCGTTCCCGGGGAGGAGCCGCGTTCCGAGCCGGGGCGCCAAAGCCCCGGGGCCGGGCCCCGGCCACTCCGTCCCTCCGCCGAGGCCTTCCGGGGGCCCGGCGCCCACTACTCGTCCTCGGAAATCTTCCCCCGGATACAGCGGGGCGAGACGCGGTGCTCCTCCACAGAACTCCTCCACCAAGCTCACCAGATGCCACGGAGGCAGCCTCACCACTCCTCGGCAGAACTCCTGCGGGAAGCCCGCCCCCCGCCGCGGGGGCCCCAGCCCTCGTCCGGCGAACCGGTCCGCCGCTCCTCCGCCGAGCTCCTGGGCCGGTCCCGGCAGCCGCCGCGCCGAGCCCAACCTCGTCATCACTCCTCGAGCGAAACGCTGCACCGGGAGGCGTCCTCGCCGCAGGAGCGCAGGGGTCCGAAGAGCCAGCGGCAGACCCGGGCGTCTTGGCAAGGGGGCCGGCCGGCGGAGCCGTCTCCTCAGAGGCCCCGTTCCGTTCAGCGGGTTCTGAGCCCGTTGGGGGGGGCCCCCGCCGTTCACCACATCCAGCACGTGGTCAGCCCTCCGCCTCCGCCGCAGGACCAGCAGCAGCAGCAGCAGCAGATTCACACCATCCACTCGCCGCAACAAGCCCACCGATCCCAGCCGCTCCTGTCCACGTTCCGGCCCCTCCGGCCCCCGTCCGATTTCTGGCCCCTGCCCCGGCTCGGCCCGCCGCCCCCGCAACGACAGCAGGCCCAACCGGCCCCCCAGAGCGGGCGTCCGCATTCCCAACCGTCCCAGCACTTGATGCGGTCGCAGCACAAAGCGGCGCCGAGCGAAAGTCAGCCCCAGTCGCTGCCCCACTCTCTCTCCGACCCCGCGGAGCAGGCGGCGGTGGCGGCACCGGCGGCGCCGCCTCCTCCGCCTCCCCGCTCGCCGGCGCCCGTAGCCAGGCCGACCCTCTCCAGGATGGAGTCTCACCACATGAGTGTCAAGAGGTTGCGCTGGGAGCAGCTGGAAGACTCGGAAGGCACCATCTGGGGCCAGGTGAATAGAAGGGAAGCTCCGGCGGGCGCGCTCGCGGTGGTGCCGTAACCTTTGTCGTTTTGCCGGCCAGTTGGGCGTGGCTTCCGAGCACGAGAAACTGCACGACATGGTGAAGTATTTGGATCTGGAAATGCACTTTGGGACACGGAAGGCTTCCCGTAAGTCCATCGTCGAGCCGCGCCGCACGCATGCCGCACGGCGTCCTTCTCTCCTCTCGCCCGTAGCGCCGTTGCCGGAGCCCCCGAAGGAGGACGCCATTGAAATACTGTCCCGCGAGAAGGCCCGCGGCGTCTGTAAGTGCGGTAGACGCGGCCGGCGTGCGTTGACACGCGGCGTCCCTCCGACACACCGCCGTTTGCCCGTCAGCCTTTTTGCTAGCCCGCACAAATCTGTCCCACGGAGAGCTGCGCCAGGCGCTGATGTGCACCGGCGCCCGCAAACTCCAGCCCTCTCACGCCAAGCAGCTTCTGCTGTGCGCTCCCGACGCGGAAGAGCTCCGAAGATATCGGCGCTACGCCGAGGACCCCGGCCAACTGGGCCAGCCGGACCTCTTTGTGCTGCAGGTAGGCGGGGCAGGGAGCCCTTTTCCTTTCCCTTTCCCTTTCCCACCGCCGGCGCGCGTCTGCGGGTCTCGGCGAACCCGGGCCGTGGTCTCCTTCTGGAACTCAGATGTTGTCCGTGCCCGAGTACGAGACGCGGCTGGAGAGCCTCCTGTTCAAGGACTCGCTGCAGGAGAAGACGGAAGAGCTGAGAGGAGCCTACCGCCGCATTAGCGAGGCCTCCTCGGAGCTCAGGGGCAGCAAGAAGCTGGCCAAGATTTTAGAGGTACCAGCGCGCGCCAACTCCCGTCCGATTGGCTGGCGTCTCGTGAAAGCCGGCGCCGCTCCATTTCATTGAAATGAGCCCAACCCATCCCTCCCTAGTTTGTGTTGGCCATGGGGAACTACTTGAGCGACAGCCGGCCTCGAGGCGACAGGACGACCGGCTTCAAGATCAACTTCTTGACGGAGGTACGTACGGGATCTCCGTCTGGGCTTTGACGGGGGGCGAGCGAGGCCTTTGCCGTGGCGTTTTCTCTCCCCCCCGAGAAAGCACGCACGCTCTTTCCATGGCCGCAGTTGAGCACGACCAAGACGCTGGACGGCAAATCCACGTTCCTGCACATTCTGGTCCAGTCCCTGCGCCATCACTTTCCCGACGTGCTGGATTTTGCCAAAGACCTGAGCACGGTTCCGCTGGCGGCCAAAGGTAAAAAGCTTGAAAGAAAGCCGGAGAAGATCCCCAACTGGCCGTTTTGGTTTGTTTTCGTTTTGAACGGTGCCGTCGCCTCAGTCAACCAGAGGAGCTTGGCGTCGGATGTGAAGGAGCTCCAAGGAAGCATCCAGAACATCCGCGCGGCCTGTCACAAAATGCCCGCCACTGCCGAGGACCGCTTCGCCATTGTCATGAGCGTATCCTTGACCGGGGCATATTCCAATACTAAAAAATAATGTGAGGGCGCTTTGTTAAAAGCAGAGATGGGTGGGGGAAAAAAAAAAAAAAAAAAAAAAAAAGAGTCCCTTAACCGGGAAACGTGCAGACTTTCCTGGAAAACAGCCACCCGTCGATGCAGTCTCTGGAGTCCCTGCAGCAGAGCTCCTTGGAGGAGTTCTCCGCAACGGCCTCCTACTTCGGCGAGGACGGCCCGAGCGCCCGCACGGAGGCCTTCTTTGGCATATTTGCGCAATTCATACACACTTTCCAGGTGAGGATCAAAGCTTCTTCCCATTTCGAGAGCACTCCTCATCAATGTGTGCTCCATCATTTGTGGCCCGGCCTCCGCCAGCCCACTCGCCGCTCCATGGTTTGTGGCTCGGTGCCGGGAGTCGGATGAGCTCGTTCCCCAGAGCTGGGCCGGGGGGGCCCCATTCGGCACTCGCGCTGACCACCGTCCGCCTCTCTCCCTTTGCCGCAGAGCGTTCTCGGCGAGCAGCTGGCGGCGGAAAATCCCGCCGGCCCCGGATCGGCCTCCCCGCCGCCGCCCCGGTAGCCACCGTGTGCTCGTAGGGCTTGACGAGAGTAGAGACGGTAGGTGGACAATGCTGCCAATGGTGATGGGGGGGGGGGGGGGGGGGGTCTAGCATGCCATGGATTTGGAATCCAGATGCTATAATATCAAAGCCACTATACAAGCAATATTTAGCGCTTTCTTTCCGTACCATCCATTAGGTTAAAAGACGGCACACGGAATGGAACGCAAGTTTGTGCAAAAACCTGCTTTAAACAATGTATGTTTCTTTTCTGTTTCTTTTTTGTTTTTTTTAAGCAGCCCGCCACACTGAATGTAGCGCGTCATAGGAATTCCGCCTCGGATAAGGGTTACTTACGTTTTTGGATGTATAGTTTTGCCGATCCACTTTTCCTCCCAGCTGTAAACGGGCAGTGTGCAATAAGGCTGACTTGGGATCCCAACGCACGCACGCACGCGCGCGCGCCAATGCTAGGATAGGAATTGATGGCAAGAAAAAGCTCGGATCTTGAAGATAGCGCCAAATACGGCCTTTTGAGCGTAGTTGTTAGCCGCTGCCGTGTATCGCTAAACAGCGCCTCCCATTGCCGCTTCTGTTTCTTCCGTCTTAAATGACACCAACTCACTGGACCCATTTGTTTAGGGATGTTGGACTGACAAAAGGGTGACACATTTGGAGCCTTTCCTCGCCATCCTACCACTTGCCTCATGCTAATTCTGACCGTTATGGTGGGAAAATGAACATTTGCCATTTTTATTCAAATAACCCTTTGTAATGTCTCCATTTTATTCTCATGAACCCTAATGTCCAATGGATTGGAATTCATTCATCGTACTGTAAGATTGACGTGACGTGAAGTAAAGGGATGGCTTTTTCCACAGAGTTCCTTTTGTTTTGTTTTTTTTCCCTCCCGATGTTGATGAAGTCCCTACTTCTGGAATTGGAATGACTTGATGACGTTCGTAGCGTCAATCTTATTTTGCACGCCCTGCTGTCCTGACCTTTTAGGAGTTTTTGCCACACATTTGCTGCCTCTCGATGATCATAACAAAGATTCCATCTTCCGTTCCACTCAGCGGGGCCAAAAAACGTATGGCGCTGCCTGCCTCCCCTTTCCGTGAGGCAGAGAGAGCGAGAGAGAGAGAGAGATATCTTGTGTAGCGGGAGTGAGATAAGCTGTCTTTTTTTTTTTACGCTTGGCTCATTGGTTCACATTCACCGATCACGTCTTCCTGAGCGTGCAAGGGAGGGACGACGGGAGGGAGGGAGGGAGGGAGGGAGGACGGGAGGGCCAATAAACCTATCGAGATCGCTGACACGCGTGCAAAGTGAAGTTTGACCTCCGGCCCAGCGAAAGCGACCACGGCCCGTTCCCGTTTCCGGACCTGCCCTTTTCGACGTGGCCACGTGAAGCCAGGTGAGTTTTCTTTTTCTTACCTCGGCCGTTTAGTCTCTCTTGCGAGGACAACGTCGAGCCCGCCAAGGCGGCGCTCCTTACGTCCGTCCATCCCACGTCCGTTGGGCGTCGTCGCTCCCACGGCTACGTCTCTAAAGCGAAAAAAATGAGGGTGTGTCAAAAGTGGAGAACACGAACATTGCCCCTTCCGTCAACAAGTCCCCGCTTCTAGTAACTCTTGCGCTCTCCAGTTTCTCTTCCACGAATGGCGGACAACCGCCATGTGGGAATCGCAACTGCCATTCTTTCCAGATGAGCCGGCGTTAGGACGAGGCGACGAGGCGACGCCATGACCACGGTGGCGGGAAGCGGCGCTTTCGATGGCGTGGACATCGCCGTGCTGGTGCTCTACTTTGTCTTGGTGCTGGCCGTGGGCTTCTGGGTAAGCCACCTGGCCGGATGCCGTGCGGGCGGAAAGTTCGCTAGTCCGTGTTGACGAGGCGCTGGCTGGGCAATTCTCCGCTTATTCTTTATAACGCTCGCTGGGATATTTGAACAATTCATTCTTTGTTTTGGGAGGGACTTTTCATGTCCCACTTCCCACGCCACAGGGTGACCGTCAAAGTCATGGGTCGCCTCGGAGGGCATTTGACCACTTTGCCTCTCGCTTCTTTTTCCCCCGCCACCTGGCCGCCAGTCTATGTGTAGGACCAAGCGCGGGACCGTAGAGGGTTACTTCCTGGCCGGCAAGAGTATGACCTGGTGGCCGGTGAGTGGACGGAAAGCCCCGACCCCGGCGGCGACGGGCCGCCGACGACGGCCGCCGTCGACGGGCCGACGACTCCCACGCCACCGTTTGAAGCCGGCCGCCTTCTCCTCGTAGGTGGGGGCCTCGCTTTTTTCCAGCAACGTCGGCAGCGGACACCTCATCGGGCTGGCCGGTTCTGGCGCGGCGGCGGGAATCGGAGCCATCGCCTACGAGTGGAATGTACGTTACTCCGATTGGGCGAGCGGTCTTCCCGTCCGTCTCAAGCGCGCTCTGCTGCCTTTGTGCGTGCTGACAGGGGATGTTCATGGTGCTGCTCCTGGCCTGGATTTTCCTGCCCATTTATCTGGCCGCGGGGGTAAGACGCCGCCGGCTTTGAGACGGAGCCACGTCTCAAAGTCTGGCCGCTACCGCCGGGCCGCTTTTTGGGCGGTGGTTGACCGCCGCTGGGCCGCTGTTTCGTCCCTAGGTGACCACCATGCCCGAATATCTGCAGCGACGATACTCCGGGAGGAGAACGCACTTGTTTATCGCCGTCTTGAGCTTGTTCATTTACATCTTCACCAAGATATCGGTACGGTTCCGCCTCCGCGACTCGACGGGACGCTCGCGCCATTGTCTTTTGAACGGGGCGCCATTTGCCTGTCTTTTCACACAGGTGGACATGTACGCCGGCGCCTTGTTTATCAAGATGGCGTTGCAGTGGGACATCTACTTGGCCTTGGTACTTCTGCTCGCCGTCACCGCGCTCTACACCGTGGCAGGTGAGAACTGGATATTCAAGAAACAATGAGGTCCTGGCGGCCAAGGAGCAATGTTGTCTCTTTCCAACGTCTCAAAGACGAAAGAGCTGCCGCGTCCACACGAGTTGGCGATGCCATATTGGTGCACCCAGTCAAATGTCGTACGAGCACCGGGACGCTAAACCATGAACCCCAACTTAATTGTTTCGGAAAGATGTGATTTAAACAAATACATTGTAACAACATTTGACATGACGTTAAAAGACTGAAAGAAATGTCAATTACCTTGACTTGGGGCTAACGGGCGCTAGCTCAGGGCTAACGGCCGCTAAGCCGACTCCCTTAAAAGCGTGTAGTTGCAGAGGAGGGTCGAGCGTTGGGCTTAGTCGTCGTTGCGTCGACTAGGTGGTCAGCACAGCCGAGCTTTTGCTCTCGTGACTGGCGGTGTGGAAGCAGGCGTCAAAGGGGGGAGCGTAGTGACGTCATCGCCATCGGACCGCCGATTTGGGCATTTCGCAGTGGATGTGAACGCACCACTTCAACTTGCCCGCTCCACTCAACAAGTGTGCCTTCTATTCAAATGTGTCTTTCGCCCTGATTTGGTCACGACTGCATGAGGGTAAAAGGCACATTTTAATAGGAGACGCATTTGAATAGCTAGCAGCGACCAAGAAAGGAGGCGTGCGTGCCGTGGCCAACGATGGGAAGGAGAAAAAAAAAAAAAGAGCGGTGATGTGTGGGCGGGGACTAGCGCTGTCAACTGTATGCGTTACCTTGTCGTCGAGGTGGTCTGGCTGCCGTCATCTACACGGATGCGGCTCAAACGGTGGTGATGCTCGGGGGAGCGCTCGTCCTCATGGCCTTCAGTAAGCTCGCCGTCCGAAGGCCGCCATCCAACGGCTCCGCTTTTTGCCCCGTCTTGGAGTCTTTGTCTTTTTCTGTCTGTTTGCTTGCAGGTTTCGTCAAGGTGGGCGGCTGGGACGCCCTGTTCGAGGGCTACATGAAAGCCATCCCGTCGCTCCGAGCGCCCAACACGACGTGCGGCCTCCCCCGAGGGGACTCCTTCCACATTTTCCGCCACCCGGTGGACTCGGACCTCCCGTGGCCCGGCCTTATCGTGGGCATGTCTGTCCCTTCCATGTGGTATTGGTGCTCTGACCAGGTACAAATTGGCTCCAAAATCTTTTCCATAGATACCATGGAGTCGAAAATTCAACCCTGTCGCCTGGAATGTCGGGATACGTCAATCGGTATCCACGCCGCGTTCCTCGACGATCGCTTGGGGAAACCTCGCTTAGTTTCCGATTGTAAAATACAAAAGTTGTAGCAACGGAGATGCGACAGGCCATAATTAGTTTGCAATCGCTCCCGCGCGGTTGCGCCGGATGCTCTCGAATGGAGCGAAAGCAAGAGGCCGTTTGCGCGTCTTTCCCACGCAGGTGATCGTTCAGCGCTCCCTCGCCGCCAAAACGTTGACTCACGCCAAAGGCGGCTCCCTGCTGGCCGCTTACCTGAAGATTTTGCCTTTCTTTGCCATCATGCTGCCCGGCATGATCAGCAGGATACTTTACACGGGTGAGGGACGCGGCGTCCGCCCCCCGCCGTCCTTTGTGTCCGAGCGAGCTGACCGCCGCCCCCTCCCACAGATGATGTGGCGTGCGCCGATCCGGAGCTCTGCCAGCGGGTCTGCCAAAACCCGCTGGGATGCAGCGACACCGCCTACGTCAGATTGGTCGTGGAGCTCCTCCCCACCGGTGGGCTCCCGTCGTCGCCCGTGGGCTGCCGTCGCCGCCCGTCGAACTCGTTCCCGGAGCGAGACGGACGCACGGACGGCATCATCGTCGGCCTTTGCTCGCAGGGCTGCGGGGTCTGATGATGGCCGTGATGATCGCCGCGCTGGTCTCCTCGCTCACCTCCGTCTTCAACAGCGCCAGCACCATCTTCACCATGGACCTGTGGAAGACCTTCCGCTCCGGGGCCACCGAGTGGGAGCTCATGATCGTCGGGAGGTGCGTCATTGGATCCGCCCTCCGCGAGTGACGTCCGGGCGGGGAGCGGAGGAATACCGTTTGGCGCCCGGGAGGAGGCCGATGGGTCCCCAAAAATCCATCCGTGGCTCATCGACGGATGGTCCCCAAATAATCAGCCTTTTGTCCACGCTCAGAGTTTTCGTGCTAGCGCTGGTGGCGGTGTCCGTTTTGTGGATTCCCGTCATTCAAGCCAGCCAAGGGGGGCAACTCTTCATCTACATCCAGTCCATCAGCACCTACCTGCAACCGCCCGTCTCCATCATCTTCTTCCTGGGCTGCTTCTGGACTCGAACTAACGAGAAGGTTGCCGTCGCCGTCGCCGCCGCCGCCGCCGTCGTCATCGCTGCCGTCGCCACCCTCACTCAACGCCGGCCGCTCCGTCGGGTCCCTGGCAGGGCGCTTTCTGGGGCGTGGCCGTCGGGTTGATGGTGGGGTGCACCCGCATGGTTTTGGACTTTATTTACCCGGCCCCGGCGTGCTTCGAGCCGGACCGGCGGCCCGCCGTGGTGGTGTCGTTTCATTACCTCTACTTCTCCACGTTGTTATCGCTCATCACGCTGACGGTGGCGGTGCTGGTCAGCCTGGCCACGGAGAAGCCCCGAGCGGAGCAGGTGAGGATCCTCCTTCCGCTCCAAAGTCGAGCTCCCTCCGACGGCGCCGTGTTTGCCCGCCTGCGTGCCTTTTAGCTCGACCGTCTGACTTGGTTCACGAGATTGGCCCCCCGCGTCCCCCCGGAGGTCGCCGGTCAGGAGATGGCCGCGCCAGAGCCGATGGAGCGGCCCCCCGTACTTTCGGGCCCGGACGCCGGCGCGCCGCGTCCGTCCGGGCTCTGTTCGACGTTCTACTGGCTGTGCGGGATGGAGCGGCGACCGAGGCCGAGGGAGGCGCCCTCCGAGCCCGCGGTCCCCGCCGCCTCTGCCGACCTCCGAGAAGACCCGCGTCTGAAAAAAGTGGTGGACGCCAACCTGCTGCTTTGCCTCAGTGTGGCCGTGTTCATCGTGGGCTACTGGGCTTGAGCGCAGCGCCAAGCCAAGCCACGCCACGCCAAGCCGCCGGCTTGCTTTCTCCTGCCACACCGCGTGACCAGGACCAAGATTGAAATCTTGTGAAAAAGTTGACCTATTTCCACCCTAAAAAATGTCCTCTATATTTGATTTGATTTGTATTTTATACAAATAAAGCACCACCCCATATAAAATTTCATAAGTAACGTGATGTATCCAGGCAAAAGCCGTGTACAAAATTAAATTAAAAAAAGATGACTACCTAGTTGATCTTTTCAAAAACAAGGGTGAATTAGAAAATACAGTTGAAAGGTATGAAATAAAGAAAAGATTGTCTATTTCTGCGATGGCTCTCCGCCGCCATCATTTGCGTACTTGCGTCAAAGGCCAAAGTGCGGAAGGTTGCCCAAATGCGGAAATATGGAAGGGCCGCGTTAAGACTTTGACAAACGCCCGCCCTTCAGCTGCCCTACAAATCCCGGGGTGTTCATTTGGATGTCGGGGGCGCGGATGGAAGGAGTTAGTCAGACCTGTCGAGTTTGGAACAAACTTTAATCAATCCGGAGTCATACGGCGGAGGCCGAATGTCGGACGTTTCAAAATAAAAGTTTGGGATTTGAAATTTACCGTTGTGGGAGTCAATAATATATGCTTAAATAACAAACAGAATCAGACCGATAAAATCAAAGTTAAGGTAGCCGTTTGCCAAAATTCTGGATGGGGGAAAAAAAGAAGCAAATATGTGCCAGTGGAAGACAAAACGGAATTGCACTTTTGGTCCAGGACAAGCAGCAAGAAAGCCATACGGTAAAGCCCCCTTTGCTTTGGTTCAATTTCACAAGCGCTTGTCACGAAATAGAAACCAAAAATGGGGAAACAAGTGCCAGACTTGCCGATTGTCATCAAAGCGTGGTACGCATGTCACAAAATGCAGGCGACAGACAGACAGACAGACGGGCTGCGGCGGCTCAGAGCGGAGTGCTCTCCGGGTCCGGGTCCGGGTCGGCGGGAGGGCACGCCTCCGGGATCCAGGCTCTTCGCACCCCCTTGAGGTCCAGGCCGCCGTCTGCACGGAAGCTGCGTGTTAGATGCACTTATTTTGCCAAATACACTCGCAGCCTAAACCCTGAGGAATTGGATGAATCAGGGTTTAGGGTTAGCCTTGGAGCGGCGCGGCGCGGCACGGCACGACACGGCGCGGCGCAGGGCCCCTCGCCACGTGTTCCGCTCGCCCACTGCTGTTGGCTGCACAAATGACCTGGGACACAAATCAAGTGTTTGGCAGGCGGGGACCATTTTGGACTGGCCAGCGCAAATTGGAGTTACTTTTTGCATCCCAAAAGGTCATTTGGGTCTCCGGTCAAGAACAATCTGACCCCGCTAACACGGATTGGGCGTTCGTGGCCGTCAAGGGCGGTGGAACGTGATCGTCCGTGGCCGTCCCGGTTCCAAGTCGGAATGGTCTCCGCGGAACCGACAAAAAGGGCATTGGCGCTTTTCTGTCTTCCGGGTTAGTGGCGCGACGCGCCGACAGGTGGACGTGAGATTGGGGTGCCGTGCATACTTCTGGCGCGGGCTGCCGTATTTATCCGGTGTGAGTAGTTACACACGCACGGGCAGTTAGTGGTCCAAAGCGTGCAAGCAAGCTAGCCAGCGGGCTAGCTAGCTAACCCGCTAGCTAGCTAACCCACTAGCTAGCCAGCCAGTTAGCCTATTAGCTAGCCAGTTAGTTTGTTAGCCAGCCTCGGTCTTACCATCGTCGCCTGCCTCGCAAAGCCCGTTTGACAGGCGCCACCTCACCTCACACATCTGCAATGTTACATACACGGTCATACACGGATAACCGTTTCTTTTTTCCTTTTTTCTTTTTCCACCCAAATATCCAAAAACTGGCAACGACGAGCGACTCCACCCAGCGAATTTGCAGTAAGAAGAAGAGGCGTGCTTGGCTTTTCCAGCCTTACCTGTGATCACTTTGGAGGAAGAGGAGGAGGAGGAGGAGCCAAAGAGGCCGTTGCTGCCCTCGCCCACGGCGGGCTGGGGGGGCGGCGGCACGCCGGGGCGCGGCCGCGGCTTGGGCGCCGGCCGGGAGGGGCGAGGGAGCGTGCCGCTGTGGAAAGGCGCCGCCTCGGGGCGAGGGTCCTCGTCGGGGGGCGTGTCCGGCGGGGTGGGCGTGTCCGGCGGGGTGGGCGTGTCCGGGGGCGACGCCCGCGCCTGCTCCTCTTGCGCCTGGGGCGGCTGCGGGGGAGGGTGCTTGGGGGCGCCAGCGGGGCTCTCTTTGCCCGAGGGGCGCCTGGGGGTGACGGCCGGGTGCTGCGGGGACCCGCCGCCTCGGGTGGCCAAGGGACTGGCTTGCTTGGGGGGCGCCGGAGCCGGTTTCTTGGTGCCTGGGTGGACAAAAATCAGAGAAACAAGCTTCTTAGATACTATCGATTCAGTGAGCCACGCTTGAAGAGGCCGCGCCTCCCTCTGGCGTTCAAGACAATCTGACACGTGTTCCAAATGGCAAAATCTGACCGCGAGACGGCACCCCTCGTCGCACTCACTTCTGCGGACCATGCGAGGACTGGGGCCCCTGGATGCCGCCTGGGACGGTGTGCCTCCCGCCGCCGGGTGGGCCGAACCGTTCCTCTGAGCCGTCGGCGGGGTGGACGCCGGCTCCCGGGCGGGACTGCCAACAAAGAAGGGGGCGCCGATCACAATTGGGCGCCGACGCTCCACGGGGATTGTCCTCGGACCATTCGGCGTGGCGGATTCGAACGGCGGCGCTCGGTGGAAAGAGCCCGGCCCGGCGGCGCTTGCTTTTGAGCGTCCACGTCACCCTCGGAATCGGAATTGAAGCTTTGGAATGGGACGGCACGGGAGGAGGGTTCGGCTCTATCCCGGCCGTGGCGACGGCGACGGCTTACCCGCTTTCCTCAACGCCGGCGAGTCCAGACAGACGCTGCTCTTTCTAAGAGCTCCAGATGGGTTCTGGAGGTTGGCAAAGCACGGCGAGGAAGCCAAAAGGGGCAAAGCGCGAGCGCACGCACACACACAGTCAGACAGACAGACAGACAGACACGAGACTTGAGAAAGCGTCCAGGAGAAGAAGACGGGAGGTGGGGTTCGACCGATGTCGACGTCACGTCCCCTTTGCCCCAAAGAGATAGGCGGAAGCCAGGCTGGCCTCAACTTTAATTGGAAATGACTCAACGGAGCAAAGTACAAAAGGCCGCAGCTCGGGGAGGCGACGGACGGAAGCACGCACGCACGCACACGACGCGCGACCACGACGACAATCCCCTTCAGAGTTCGGGCCTCGGAGCCAGCGCCACAGAGTCGCGGGCCGCCACGTAGCGGGCCGACCCCGCCGGGCCCCGCCCGCTCGCCTTGGGAAGGGACGGCGGGCCGAGGCCGGGCAGGTACCTGTCTTTGCGGGGGGGCTGAGTGTCGCCGTCTTGCCCCACCGGGCCGCCGGGGCGCTTCCTGTCCGCTTCCGCCTCCGCCGCCGTCGGGTGGGCGGGCATGGAGAACATGCCGGAAACGTTAAAGTCCACCTCTGGAGAGGAGGGAGCAAAAGGACGCTCGGGTTTGTCGGCGGCGGCTAGGGTACGCGAGGAGCTCGGTTCGGTACCTTCCGGAAAGAACCAATCGGCGTGCTGGATGACGGGCTCGATGATGGCCACGACGTGGACCGAGGTGGCGGCGGCCATTTCTGCCAGGGTCCTGCAGGGGGCGCCCGGGAAGAAGAGGCGGAGAGCGGGTTGGCAAAGGAAGGCCGGGACAGACCGGGACAGACCGGGACAGGCCGGGACAGGCGTCACCTCACCCTTCCGTCTTTGCCCACAGCAGGTTGGGACCCAGGACGATGGCAATGTTGCTGGGAGACATTTTGTTGACCTCGCGCTCTTGAGCCAGCTTGGCCAGGAACTTGACCAGATACCTGCGAGCAGAGCGTCATCAAGGCACAGCGTCAAAACCCGGGAGGACGTGGTGGACCGGGCCCGGCCCGGCCCGGCCCGGCCCGGCCAAAAGCCACCCACCTCAAGTTGGCTTTGTGAGTCTTGGGCAAGCGGTCGCACGTCACCCACAGGGCCTGGAGTCTCTTGTTGGGGTCGGACACGCTGAAAGACACGCCGAGAGTGTCACGCCGGTGGAAGAGAATTCCGCCACGGTTCCACTCCGCCTCCGCCTCCGCCTCCTCCTCCTCCTCACTTAGAAGCCTGCGTCCACTCGTCGTACAGGGCGAACGTCATGAGGGGTTCGGGGAGTTCTCTCAGGTACGACTTCAGGGCTCCTGGGGAGGAAAGCCAGTCCCGTTGGTCCGTGCGCCGGCCACCGGGGCGGGAAGAACCTTACCCGCCACGGCGTGGGGATCCGAGTAGAATTCCTCCAGCTGCGAAGTGGAGCAGTCCAGCGCCGCTTTCAGCTTTTTCAGCTTGGAAGCTCCTGCCGCTATTCTGAAAAGGCCCTGCGGGGTGAGAGCAGATGGATCGCTCAAAAACAAGGAACCGTCCCATCGTCCGCCATCTCCCCCCCCCCCGTGAAACAAACGACGGGATTTGCCCTCTTTTGCGTCCTTTGTGTTTGCGAGCGGGCCGGTCAACGCAACGCAACACAACACAACACAACACAACGCACGCACCTCCTCCTTCATCCCGGTCTCCAACAGCATCATGACGCAGGCCTCTATGGGAAGAGCGATTTCGCGGTTGCTCCGCTTCAGGTGCTCCTCCAGGGCGGTGCCGAACGCCGGCTTCTCCGTCCAGGAGTCTCGGGGGAGCCGGGGGGATGGCGCTCGTTAACCAAAAATCCCGCCCCCTCCTCCGCCTCCCACCGTGGTCGCTCACCTCGCTCGTGTCGGATCCAGGGTATGGCCTCCTCCAGTATGGCCAGGGAACTCCGGTGGTAGTCCGCCTGAGCCTCCAATAACTGTCGCGGGGTTCGCCGGCGTTAACGGCGAGCCCGGCGGCGTCTTCCGGAGAAGCGGCGTGCGGCGGCACCCACCGTCAGATAGTAGCGCGCGTAGTCTCCTTCCTTGGACGCAAAGTTGTACATGTCGGCCGACAGCTGGTCCTGGGGAGCGAGGAACGTGCCAGTCAGTGGAAAAAAAAGAAAGAAAACACGCCGCGTGTGACACGCCGCGGTGTCCGCTCGCACCTACCTTGCAAATTTCCACTTTGTTCAGCGCTTCGTCCATCTCGTCTTTGAGGGAGTCGGCTTTGGCCGCCACCGTCTGGTTGCCGGGCTTGCTGGCTTGGACCCACCTGCGGAACAAGGTCACTTATTTGCCGGATTTGTGGCCCCAGGCGAGCGCCGGTCCCCCGTCAAAGGCCCACCGGGTCTTGGCCGAGTCGTAGTCCAGGACCAGTTTGGCCAGTTGCTTCCTCTGTTTCAGGATGTTGGGGATCTCCACCTGCGAGAAGCACCATCCGTTCAAGACGGCGGTGGCGGCAGAGCTACGCTCTTGCCTGGATCATCGCCACTTCACTTATGGCAAATGGACTTCTTTGCCATTTTTGTCTGCTATTATTCTTTTTTGATGTGGATAAAAATGTGAAAATCCACGCCGAAATGGGTCAACGGAAGCCACTCTTGCTACTAGGACTGAGAAAAAAAAGTTCTCATAGGGATGAGCCTACTTTGCGATGATGGCAGCCATGTCTGCTTTACATGAACCACGATATCGGATGGATTACTGTAGAACGACGTACCTCCGCCACGGCGTTGAGCGGATCCAGAACGTCTCTCTCCATCTGCAATTCGAGCAGCGCCAGTTCCCCGGCCAAGCGGCCCTCCGCTTCGCCGCACGCCTCCATCATCTTCCTGTTGACGGACGGGCGGGCGGGCACGGCGGCGGTGAACTTGACAAATCTGACTTTGGCTGGCGCTCCTCGCCACGCTCACTCACCCGATCACGCTGTCGTCCCCGAGCTGAGCGCCGCCATCTTGCATGGCCTGCGACAACGCCGTCAGGGGCAGTTTTTTCTAACGGGGACAAAACACAACTCAAATGACTTGGAAGTGGCAGATATCTCAAAAGTCATTGCCAGAAGCGAGCGCCCGTTCTGGCAACGACGACAATTGTCGTCGTTGTTTTCAACTCAAACTAAGAGCCTCGGCCTTGGCCTTCACGTATTAGCCGTGCTACGACGGCTCTCATTGGCACTCATTGGATGAACGAGCATCTATTCAGAGTCCAACGCACGGCCATCTTTGTCACGTCGGCGATACGTGATACTTACGTGTCTTTTGTCCGTGTCGGGGCCCAAGGGACCCTGCAGGCAAGCCACCAGCCTCTTGTGCGTGTGGTGGGACATGAAGCGCACCAGCTCCACGCGCCTCTCGATCTGAGCGGCGACAGCAGACGCCCGGTCAAAACGCCGCCGAGTCGGCTACGGCGGACGGCGGCGTCCAGACGGATTGGTCGAGCGCGGCGAGGCAGACGGCCGGGTGGGTGGCCCCGTGAAACGTGACTGGCGCCGGTCATTACGGAGGACAACGGGCAGAAGCCACGCACGTCCATCGTCTCCTAGAAAGGGGTCGCGGAAAGGACTAATCCCGTGGTCCCGCCCGTCTTTTGGACTTTCTTTTTCAACTTTGGATATCCCACGGGGGAGCTGGAGCACACGGTATAAGGAGGCGCTTCCCCTTCCTCTTTTCAAATCAACAAAGGAGGCCTCGTTAGCTTTGAGATTGCCATCTTGACGTCCCAGATCGGGAGCGTCCGTTTCATCCCTAGCATGTGGCCGCACCCGTGGCGGCGATATGACGCCGGAAAGCCAACGATGCTCGTTAAGTGGAAGGCAGCGAGCTTCCTTCCCTCTTTGCCTCTATTCCCCCCCCCCTCGGAAAGATACTCGCGCCTCGGATCTAAAACAACTTGAACGAGCTGGAACTTGCCAAGGCTTCAATAGGTTTTCCCTCCAGGCGTGAGCCGCCGCTACTAGCTATGCTTCGGACGTCCGTCGCCGTCAATGACCCCAAAGCGTAAAGTTCATAAAAGTAAAGCCCCCGCCCACACGCGAGTACTTTTGCTCCTCCTCGGCGAATGGAACTGGAGAAGGTCATTGACTGAAGACGATGGTTTTAACAGTTTGAATGGGGGGGGGGGACTTTTGTTGAAAGCGGAAGGCCCAGGTGACATATTTACCTGGAGGAGGTCATCGCTCAGAACCTCCGTCTTCTCAGCCCTGGGCAGAGAAGAGAAGAGAAGAAAAAAAATAACAAGGTTTGGCATGCAACATCCAAAACAAACAAGCGGACTAAATGTGCCTTTTCTTTTGCACGCCGCGTTGGAGACGGGCAAAGAAGCCCAAACGTGGAGCCAGTCCGACCTGTCTGTCAAGAGAACGCCAGCTTAGGGAAAAGCTGGCACGTGCCGACACTTGACAATAATAATAAGAAGAAGAAGAAATGGAGCAAAGTTTCGAGAGAGATCAGGAAAAATACTCCAGCAGCTAGATTCCTACAGCGTGTCTCAACACACGCTTCCCGTTCCGTCACCGTATTTGTTATGGCAACAGGAGAGGGTTAGGGTTAGGGCTGCGCTGCGGTTGACAAACCAAGTGGCACCCGAAAAGAGCTGCGAGGAGTGGCCAAAACATTTCACCTTACTTTTTTTTTTGGGGGGGGGGGGGGAAACAGCAACAGTCTCCCAAAATGAGAGGTGAGGGGGGATGATTTGACAAATAGTCGTCATTTAGATGAAGAAACTTTTGAATGAGCATCTGCATTGGAGCTCATGTCTAAAGAGGGTTGAACGTCTATCCCCGTCAATGGCAGCCTCCCGTTCTATGTGGGCTTGGAGCCGAGCCGAGCCAACCCCACCGCGCTCCGCTCCGCCCCGCCCCGCCCACTAGCTGCCTTTCACTCTTCCTGGCCGTCAACAATCCCCAAAATGCTGACTGCGCCCAATTGTTCGTTCAGTAGCCAAAAAGCACAGCCACGCATCACGGGGTGGGTGACACAAATCCAGCAACAACAACAACAACAAAAGTCCCACTCCCGGTCCCATTTCGGGTCCGCCACCAGCATGACTTTGGCCTGGACTCTCGTTGAAATCGGAGGTGGGCGTGTCCTACACCACATATGTAGGAAGGCAAAAGTGGCCCATCCGACCCCTTCAAATGGACTTGATCCTTTTTTTTTGGTCTTGTTGGTGGAATGATCACGTTTGTTAAGGCCCATTTTTTTCCATGTCAAACTACAAACTGACGTACAAAGTGGCAAATGTTCCGTTTTGACTTCAAAGCAGCGCGTGTTGCTTCATGCCATTAAAAGACGAAAGCAAATACAATATGTCAGCTGCCGTGTCGCGTAGAAAAGAGAAGAGAAGAAAAGAGAGAGAGAGAAAAGAAAACTCACCTCCCGACTGTTTGGTTGGCGAGTTGCTTCATGCGATTAAACTGTTTCTTCATGTTTGTCGGACGTTTGCTTCCAGGGCCAATTGAAAAGCGGGCGGGCGGAAAGTAGCAACGGCACCTCCGCGAAAAGTCTCCCTCCCCCTCCAAGCGGCTCCCCAAAAAAGCGAGGCTAGGTCGTGGCCATGACGCCTTCACAAACTTCCTGGTGGGCAGCGACTCCTCCCAGGCCTTTTACAATGGAAAAAAAAAGTCGAAGAAGAGGCCGAGTCGAAGCGAAGCGGGGTTCCTTCCTTGAGCGTGGAGCGCCTGGCACTGACAGCATGCCTGTCGGCCGCCTGCTCGCGAACACAAGGAGGAAGTGAGTCGAATTTCCTACTGTCCTCAAAGGGCGCACGCACACGTGATCCCACTTCCCGCCACCAGAGAGACACTTGATTAAGGACACGTCCGTTAGCGATGTTTGCCGAGCTTCAAAACAGAGGAAAAAGTCCTCGTCAAAGGGGCTGCGTTGTCAAGGTCTGGCTCACCGTGCTCCATACTTGCTATTAGTAAGCCATTTTGTCAGTGCAAATGCCGTACACCAGGTCAAAGCAATTCAAGTTTGTCATTGGAGGATGGAAACGTGTGGCTTGACTTCCGCATTGGGCAAAAGTGCTTCAAAGACTTCCTGTACCTCACCCATACGATAAAGATGACCAAATAAAAGCTTTCGGCTTCTTTTCCCTACAGTGGGGAAAAGGGTTAGGCACTCCTCCCTCTGCCTTATCACCCTTGGGCCTGCCTTATCTCGCCACCTATCCTGTCCTACGACGGGAGTCTCTTAAAGGCCGGCCGGCCGGCCGGCGCCTGTCGACCTCTGGCCCTTCCGCAAGTCACTGACTCATAAGCTCAAACTTTTGTACTTAGCTGAAGCTCACTGTATATCTTTGTTTCACTTGTGTGTTTTTTAAATGTAGACTATGAAGTGTTTTCCCTCTTAAAACATCAGCCAACTTGATTTTTCCTTTGATGTGACTCTATACATTGATTGGGTAAAAACCAGCTCTTTTTTTGTCTAAAGATCACGTATACTGTATAGTAAGGCTTTCTTTCTTTTGAAAAATGACCACATAGTGCAGGGGTGGGGAACCTTTTTGACGGAGAGAGCCATAAACCATTCCTATTTTCAAATGATGTTATTCCTTGAGAGCGAGCCATACTCAAAATGTAAAAGTAAAAATACACCAAAATGTGTCATTTGTAGTAATGTCACCACTTTTAAAGGACAAAAGTTCTCTGAGATCTTTTAACAACAGGGTTGCTAATCAATGGGAGAATGCATGCAGAAGAATCAAATGGAAAAACAAATGTTTCAAGCATGCACTAACTAGAGGTAGTGTCGGCACCACAATGATCACGTAACGCTCCTATTGGTACATTTGGGACTGAGCTCTCTCAACAGCGCTTCCCATATTTGAGCTGACAGTTTAGCGGAGAGCCATATGCACCTATCAAAAGTCCCAAGACATCGGTTCCCCAGCC
This sequence comes from Stigmatopora argus, assembly GCF_051989625.1. Classification (NCBI taxonomy): domain Eukaryota; kingdom Metazoa; phylum Chordata; class Actinopteri; order Syngnathiformes; family Syngnathidae; genus Stigmatopora; species Stigmatopora argus. The sequence goes on along the minus strand of NC_135400.1, from coordinate 17,870,494 downwards.
CTGACATTGTGTAATGCAGGGGTGGGCAAATCAGTCCTCAAGGGCCGCCCGCTGTGGGTGCAGCTTTTGGGTGCAAGCCATCCAAGAAAGGCAGTTGAAGCGACCGACGGGGGTTGTGCTGAAGCGACAAGCAGCAGCTGACTGCAATCCACTGATTGCAATTGCACGACAGCAAATTGGTGGAAAGGGCTCCTCTTTATGGATTGGAATGAAAACCACAGTGGAATAGTTTGCCTACCCCTGGAGTAAAGGCTTTTTTTGTTTGTTTGTTTGTTTAAAAAACAAAATCAAACATAGCCAACAGTGTGTTTGTTTTATTTTATATTGATTTACAAGGCAAGAGCACGAGCACATTGGCCCCCCAAGTCCGTCACACCACCACGGTGCGAATCTCCACCTCTTGCGGGGCGGTGAGCACGTATTCCTCCTCGGCGGCGGCGGTGGTCACCACGGCCAGCGTCTCGCCGGCGGCCCCCATCCCGGCCAGCAGCGTGCCGTCGTCGATGGCCGAGGCCAGCGTGGCGGCCACCTGCTCCGTCAGGCTCTCGGGCGCGGCGATGGTGATGGTGTCGCCGCAGTCCACGATGGCCGCGCCTTCCTCGCCGCCGCCGCGGACGTTGCGCAGGATGATCCGGTGGCCGCCGTGCGACCCGTTGACCATTTGCTGCACCACTTTGACGATGTGCTCCCCCATCTGGCGGGAGCCGGAGAGGAAAAGGCGCCGTCGGTCGTGGGCTTCCCAAACCGCCAGCGGACGGGTTGTCGGCGGGGGAGGGGAAGCGCCGCCACCCACCTCGCTTTGACCGTCCCGGATGAACGTCACCTCTTCTTCATGCGCCTCGTCTGTATGCGTCTGAGGAAAACGGAAGAGGAGGAGGAGGAGAGCGTGAGCCGGGTTGGTCACCGTTGGCTGGCACTCTTCTTCTCTGACCTTGATGATGTACTCTTGCGTATCGGCCACCACCGAGGAGAACTCCACCAGCAGCGCGTGAGGGTCTTCCGCCACGATGGTCGCCGCGGGCAGCTCGTCCGAAGAGACACGGTCGTCGGGCGACGCCGCTTCCTCTCGCTGCTGCTTGTTGGGGTCGTCCTTGTGGCAGCCCCCTGGCGGTGGTAGGCAAAAGTTTCGTCTTGACGCTCTCGACGTCACCCGCGGATCGGTCCTCGGCGAACTTGGCTCTTAGCCAAAGAGGCTCCCGCGTGTACTACGGACCTTTGGCGCGGACGTGGCGATTGAGCGTGCCGTGCTCGGCGAACCCTCGCCCGCACTTGGGGCACTTGAAGGGTTTCTCGCCCGTGTGGTGGCGCGTGTGTCGCACCAGTGAGCCTTTCTCCCGGAAGCCCCGGAAGCACACCTGGCACACGTAGGGTTTCTCCTGGCCGTGCGTCCGCTGGTGCACCTGCAGCGCGTTCTGTGGGGGATGGGCATATGGTTGGGGCCAGATCAGACACGCAAGACTAGAGATGAGAACCCTCACCTTGGTTTTGTAGGACTTGTGGCAGCGGGCGCAGGCGTAGGGTCTCTCGTCCGAATGCGCCCTCATGTGCTCTCGGACGTGGCCCACGCTTTTGTACAGCTTGCCGCACTCGCCGCACTTGTAGCGCCTCTCGCTCACGTGGACTTCCATGTGCTTTTTCAGCAGGTAGCCGCTCAGAAAGTCCCTCTGGCAAAGGGTGCACTTGAAGGGCTTGTAGCCTGCCGAGACAACCACATCTCCTGAGGAATGGGGCGGGCGGGCGGCACGCCGTCGCTTCTTCCTCCAGATGGTCTCAGTGGTCATTTGGCTTTTATGAGCATCGTATTCATTTGCTTTCGTGAACGGTCGTCGCACCGCGATGTGGCCGCCAGGCAAAGTCGTCGCTCGGACGTGGGTCAAAATAGTTCGCTCGCCGATAGAGATACTCACCCGAATGGCCTTTGACGTGGAAGCGGAAGTAGTTCAAGCCCTTAAAAGAGCGCTTGCAATGTGGACACGGGTACAATTTAGAGGCCACCTGACCCGTTTCCTGCTAAAAAAAAGGGAGAGAGAGGATTATTAGTGTGCCCAGCCTAATGTTTGTGTGCAAATATTCCCATTAAAAGGGACAAAAGGACTCCATCATGAGCATCCCGGCAGAAGGAATCTCATCCTATCGAGTGGATATTCCATTTTGCCCACGTTTAATTGTGGCAAAAGATGACAACGAAAGCCAAGGTGCGCCGCGCCGTGGCCAGCCCAGAACGTGCCTTTGGTGGAGACACCAAGTCGAGCGGTGAAAGCCGCCGGCACCGAAACCGGGTGCCGGGGTTCCCTTCCGTACCCTTTCCCATCTAGTGCCGCCCGACGGCCGGCTTCGAGTCGGCGACGGAGGCCCCGCCGAGGGGGAAAGTGGCGTGCCGCTCACCTGCGCCGCTGCTTCCACCAACTCCTCTTTCACTTGGATCTCCACGCCGTCGGCCACGGGACACTCCACCAGCATTTTGTCCAGCGGGTCCACGGCCGGCTCCGCTTCTTCAGTCCTCGGCGCCGGGACGGCCCGGCAGAGCGGGTCATCGCCGGCGGAGACGGCCAGGGTCTCCGCCTGGGTCCGATCCGCCGTCACCTGCAGTCGGAGGAAGACGACCGTCGCGAGGGGCCCGGAGACGGTCGGTCGGTCGGTCCCGGACGCCGACTCACCCGCTCCGCGCCGTCCACCTCCACGGTAAAGTGCACCTGGCGGATGACCTCTTGGGAGCCCGCTTCCACCAAACTGACCACGGCCGTCTGCGCCTCCGCCACAGCCTCCGCCGCCCGCTCGTCCCTCTCCGCCGGGCTCTCGCCCAGACCTGCGAACGCACAGACCTCAGGGCCAAATTTCCCAGCCGACGCCGCTTGCCGTACCGGGCGGAGCCAAACAAAGTCTACCGGCATAAGTTTTTGAGAGGCTACAAAACCGAGGGAACGCGATACGGACTCGACGAACGCCCCCGACCCACCCCGAGCGAAAGGGCCAAAGAAGTATCCCCCCGCGAGACCCGGGCACGAGTACCTTTCTTCATTCCGTCCTTGCTCACCAGAATCTCCTTGCACTGGAAAAATCGGATCTTCTCGGTGCAGGGCGTGAGCGACTTGAGGTGTCTGGTGAGGGCTCCCGACTCTCGAAAAGACTGGCCGCAGAGCGCGCAGCGGTACGGCCGCTCGTCTGCGCCGGGAGAAGAAAAAAAAGGAGAACGTCACCACGGGCCGCCAGACACGGCGCCCGAAGGGTCCCGATGAGAACGGCTCGTACCGGAGTGGCGGCGGTTGTGACGGATCAAGGAGCCTTTGGTGCGGAAGCAGTCGCCGCACAGCTGGCAAGCAAAGTTCTTCTGGTCGCTGTGAGTCTTCATGTGCGTTTTCAAGATGTTGCTCTGTGTGAGAAAAAAAAGCCGCCCTTAGCTACAAGGCCGGCAGATCGCCCGCCAACACCCCCCCGCATCGCTCTGGTGGCCTCACCGTTTTAAAGGTCTTGTCGCAGAGCTGGCAAAGGTATCGCCCACCCACGTTGACCTTGTAAAGCAGTTTGTCGCCATCGGCGGAGTCCTCCGAGCGCTCCGACGCTCTCAGTGAGGCGCTCTTCTTCCGCCGGCCTCGTCCCAACGCGCCTAGGGTCAGGGGTTAGGGCTATTGGTCGGCGCATATCCCTGACCCCGGCCGCCATCGGGCCGAGTCGGCGGCGGGTTCGCTCCAAACTTACCGTCGTCGGCCTCGGCGCTCTCCCGCTCGTCCGAGACGACCTCTCGCGCGCCTCCGTCGGGAGTCTCCGCCTGCGTCGTCGGTACGGCGGAAACCTTAGGAGCGGCGGAAAGCGTTTAAAGCGGCAGACGGCCCGGAGCTTCCCGGAAACACCGGCATCGGACGCGCGCCGTCAAAACAAAAGCGTTTTGGAGCCCGAGCGAGAAGGTGTTTTTGTTCCGCATTGGAGTCGTTTGATCGAAGGCCCGAAACTTTGCAGCACTTTTGGTCTCACTCTCCATTCTCGCTTTTGCATATCTATGTATCTTCTATTCCTCACGAAGATCCAATTGTAAAAAACCCTTAGCAGGAAATCTCGTAACGATGCAAAAAAAAAAAGCCAAACCCCCAAACCTCATGAAGGGTGAAAAATGCCAATACTCGCTCACTGGTCTTGAGATCACGTCTAATAAATTACGGGCGGTTGTGTCATAGTTGTCTTGACTGTATGCGACTGTTTTGTTGTTGTTGTTGTTTTTTGACGCACGCTAGTTAGCCAAAGACCGATGCTCGTGTCATTCTTACCATTTGCTCTTGGAGCGGACAGCTCGTCTCGCGTCGGCAGTCTTGACGTAGTTTGTGTTGAATAAAAGCCTCCAATGTGAAAAATTCCTTCTGACAGCGGCCGCATTTGTGCACGTCCTCGTCTGGGAAAACGGACAAACAAGTGAACGGCATTTCGACCCGACGCACAACAAACACCGTGAAGCTATTGGGCGGTGGCTAACGACAGCTAGCTGTTAACAAAGCCGACATTTGGAGGGGCTTTTGCCTTTTGTTAGGCCCAGAGCGAATAAGGCCGTGATAGGAGAGTTCGGAGAGTCCCGAGAATGACCTTCATCTCCGAAGTTGGCGTTTATGGTGATGGTCTCGCAGCCGTCGACGTCGGCGTCGTTGTCGTTGTCCTTGGTGTCTGGCCCCTCTTGGTGTGCCGTAAGATTATTTTCGACATTCATGTCGTTGAGCTCTCCGTCTGTGTCGCAACGCGGTCGCTGGGTGGCAAAAATGGCGGATTTACGACTCCGTCGTCATAACAACACGACCTGCGCGCGCACGAGCCGAGAAGGGAAGTTGCGTCATGACCACATTTCGCTTGAAAAAAAAAAAAACATGGTCTAAAACAGGATTTCAGCGAGTTCGCCAACAAATCATGGCTGAAATGTGATTGGTTAAATGCTTCAATATGAAAACACACATCTGGAAGCAGCACAACCAAGGGAAAATCAATGAAAGGAAGCTGACAGACAATTTGGAATTATTAATAAGTATTCATGGACAAAACATAATTAACATCAGTCTGTGATTCAGATATTTTTTAGGCCAGCAGAGAAGGCCTTGCAGGCCCTGATGGCACACCACTGGATGACAATAAATGCTTTTGATTTCATATAAAGGTTTCGCATCCCATAAGACTAGGCTTTCATCTCAAACTATTCCACAAAATGTAGGTTTTCATGAAGAGCAAGCTTTCCGCAATACTAGTGTCCCACAAGTGCAATCAGTGGATTGGCGTCAGGTGCTTCTCTGGCCCAACCCCCGCTGGTTCAACTTTGTCAGCTTTGTGTGTGCTGGATTGCTTGCAAAACAAAAAGATGCCTGGTGTAAACTGTCAAAGCCAGTCCAAGACTTTTTCTGGCCCTATTGAAAACGTTGGCCATCAAAGCACAGACTTTTGACCCATTTAAGAGTGCCTTGATGAATGATATTTCACCCATTTCATTCTACGCAGCTGTGTATGATGACAATCAATGCTTTTGATTTGATATAAAGGCGTTGCATCCCATAAGACTAGGCTTTCATTTCAAACGATTCCACAAAATGTAGGTTTTCATAAAGAGCAAGCTTTCCGCAATACTAGTGTCCCACAAGTGCAATCAGTGGATTGGCGTCAGGTGCTTCTCGTAGCCCAACCCCCGTTGCTTCAACTGAGTCCGACCGAGTCTGTGCTGGAGGTCTTGGAACAAAATGCTGGCAGATTTCTGACCCTGACAACAAATCATGACTGAAATGTGATTGGTTAAATGCTTCAATATGAAAACACACATCTGCAAGCAGCACAACCAAGGGAAAATCAATGAAAGGAAGCTGACAGACAATTTGGAATTATTAATAAGTATTCATGGACAAAACATAATTAATATCAGTCTGTGATTCAGATTTTTTTTAGGCCAGCAGAGAAGGCCTTGCAGGCCCTGATGGCACACCACTGGATGACAATAAATGCTTTTGATTTCATATAAAGGTTTCACATCCCATAAGACTAGGCTTTCATCTCAAACTATTCCACAAAATGTAGGTTTTCATGAAGAGCAAGCTTTCCGCAATACTACTGTCCCACAAGTGCAATCAGTGGATTGCCGTCAGGTGCTTCTCTGGCCCAACCCCCGCTGGTTCAACTTTGTCAGCTTTGTGTGTGCTGTATTGCTTGCAAAACAAAAAGATGCCTGGTGTAAACTGTCAAAGCCAGTCCAAGACTTTTTCTGGCCCTATTGAAAACGTTGGCCATCAAAGCACAGACTTTTGACCCATTTAAGAGTGCCTTGATGAATGATATTTCACCCATTTCATTATATGCAGCTGTGTATGATGACAATAAATGCTTTTGATATGATATAAAGGTGTTGCATCCCATAAGACTAGGCTTTCATTTCAAACTATTCCGTAAAATGTAGGTTTTCATAAAGAGCAAGCTTTCCGCAATACTAGTGTCCCACAAGTGCAATCAGTGGATTGGCGTCAGGTGCATCTTGTAGCCCAACCCCCGCTCCTCCTTCAAGTTTGTCAGCTCGGTCGCTGCCGGATTGCTTGAACAGAAAGCTGCTCCCTCCCTCCCTCCCTCCATCCCCACCTAAAGCGGCCCAACCCCCGTTGCTTCAATTTTGTCAGCTATGTCTGTGCTGGGTGGCTGGCTTTGCAAAACGAAAAGCTGCCTTGTATAAACTGTCAAAGCCAGTTACTTTTTGGGGGGACCTATTTCAAACGTGGGCCATCAAAGTGCAAACTTTGGACCATTTGGACTCATTTAAGAGCACCTTTGTAATGATATTTCACCCATTTCATTCTACGCAGCTGTGTATGATGACAATAAAGGCTTTTGATTTGATATAAAGGCATAACATCCCATAAGACTAGGCTTTCATTTCAAACGATTCCACAAAATGTAGCTTTTCCTAAAGAGGAAAGCTTTCCACAATACTAGTGTCCTGCGAGTGCAATCAGTGGATTGGCGTCAGGTGCTTCTCGTTTCAGCCCAACCCCCGCTGGTTCAAGTTTGTCAGCTCGGTCGATGCCAGATAGCTTTGAAGGAAAGCTGCTCTCCCCCCCCCCTCCCATAGCAGCCCAACCTCCTTCCATTCAACTTTTTCACCTATGTATGTGCCTTTGTCACCTTTGCAAAGCCGCCCCTCCCTGCCTGGTATCAACTGTCAAGAGCCAGTTCAAGACTTTTTTTTCCCCCATTTCATACATGGGCCATCCCAGCACAAACTTTGGACCATTTGGACTCATTTAAGAGTGAGTGCCTTGATGAATGATATTTCACCCATTTCATTCTACGCAGCTGTGTATGATGACAATAAATGCTTTTGATTTGATATAAAGGTGTCGCTTCCCATAAAACTAGGCTTTCATTTCAAACTATTCCGTAAAATGTAGGTTTTCATAAAGAGCAAGCTTTCCGCAATACTAGTGTCCAACAAGTGCAATCAGTGGATTGGCGTCAGGTGCTTCTTGTAGCCCAACCCCCGTTGCTTCAACTGAGTCCGACCGAGTCTGTGCTGGGTGTCTTGGAACAAAATGCTGACAGATTTCTGACCCTGACAACAAATCATGACTGAAATGTGATTGGTTAAATGCTTCAATATGAAAACACACATCTGCAAGCAGCGCAACCAAGGGAAAAGCAATGAAAGGAAGCTAACTGACAATTTGGAATGATTTCATAAGTATTCATGGACAAAATATCATTAACATCGGTCTGTGATTTAGATATTTCTTAGGTCTTGAAGGCCCTGACGGCACACCACTGTTCCTAATCGAATGTCCTTTTCAAAATGTACAAAGCGCCATTGATTGGATAGTCCTGTATGACAGCCCTCGCACTATCGTTCTTTACGACAACCCAAGTAAACAACGACTCGCTTTACGGCAGCAGACATGGCTTCTCTCTTTAGCGGCGCCTTGCAGTTGACCGATCTGGACGATTTTATCACGCCGTCTCAGGTATCCGGAGACGCGCTCTTGGCGTTTGCACCCCGTGATTCTCGATTGAGATTCGTGGAGACCGCAAAGCGTACTTTCGGCTCTTTTTGCTCGTTCGCGCCCGTCTCCGGCGAACGAGAGAGAGATAAGGGACCTGGCTGCCCCCCGTGTTGTTCTCAAGGAACACCGGAAGGCTGAACGCTGGCACCTTTGGACATTTCGCTGTTTGCCTTCAAGTTCTTGGTTAATTGAGCGAAAGTTACAAAGGCATTGATCGGGATCGCGGTTTTGCCTCCAATGGATGCTTGCAAATTGATGATTCACGCTGACTTGACTTTATTCCTTCCTGCACATTCGCTCTATCAAAAGTGACGTTTTTTGGGGGAGGAGATGGAATACGTGGCCAATATGAGCTCTTTTTGCAGGAATGCATAAAACCCGTCAAAGTGGAGAAGAAACGTGGCCAATCGCTGGCCAAAATCCAGATAGAAGATGATGGCACTTACGTTCAGGTCGACCTGGTGAGTCCCCACGAGAGTTTTTTCCCAATTCATTGGCTTTTTTCCCCTTGTTGTTGTTGTTGTTGTTTTTTAAAGGCTGGGGAGAAGCAGAAACTTGAAAAAGCAAAGATCACGCTGAACGACTGTTTGGCTTGCAGCGGATGCATCACGTCGGCCGAAAGCGTCCTGGTGGCGCAGCAGAGCCACGAGGAACTCTTTAAAGTCTTGCGCCACAACCAGGTGACGCCCTGACGGACGGTCGCTCGGTCGGTCTGTCGCTCGCCCTCCCTCGGCGTCACCCCTCGGCCCCTCCCGCACGCAGGGGCTCGGCGAGACGGAGAAGAAAGTGGTGGTGGTCTCGCTGTCTCCTCAGTCCCGAGCGTCCCTCGGCGCTCTCTACGGCCTGAGCGCCGCTCAAGTGGGAAAGAGGCTGGCCTCCTTCTTCAAAAGCCTCGGTGAGGAAGTCGTCCGTCCGTCCGTCCGTCCGTCCGTCTGTCCTTTGCTTGAACTAGCGCCGCTTCCGCAGGCGTCCACCACGTGTTGGACGGCAGTTTCGGCCGGACGTTCAGCCTGCTGGAGAGCCAGCGGGAGTTTGTGGAACGTTTCCAAAGAAAGGAGCGGGACCCCGGAGCCCTGCCCATGATGACCTCGGCGTGTCCGGGTAAGGCCTCCCCGAGACGTCGGGCTTCTCCCAACCGACGGTGACGGCCAGATTAAAAAAAGAATGAAAAATGCCCCCGCTCAGGTTGGATCTGCTACGCGGAGAAGACGCACGGCCAATTTATTCTGCCCTACATCAGCACCACTCGGTCCCCGCAGCAGATGATGGGCTCGCTGGTCAAAGGCTATTTTGCCGAAGAGCAGGTACGCGAGGGACGGGACGGGACGGGACGGGACGCGACGCGCCGCGTGGCGTCTCTTTGGCCCGCTGGTGAACCAAAGGGGTATTGGCGCCTCTCCGCGCTCAGGGTTTGAGTCCGGGCCAGATATACCACGTGACGGTGATGCCCTGCTTCGATAAGAAACTGGAGGCGTCCAGGTCCGACTTCTACTTGAGCCCGGCCCAGTGCCGAGAGGTGGACTGCGTCATCACGTCCGGTACGCCTTTTGTTTTTTTTTTGTTTTTACCGTCTGGCCAGGGTAAAGAACATCGCTGGGGTTTGCTCCTTTTAGGAGAAGTTCAGAAAATGCTACAAGAGGAAAAAGTGACGCTCAACGACATACCGGACGGAACTTTAGACACCATGTGAGTCTGGGCGCCGGGCTTTCTTGTTCCGTCTACTTCCACCGCCGGCCCTCTCGGTCCAGTTTCAGCGACGACCCGGACGGCGGGTTCCGGAGCCACGCGGGCGGCGGCTCGGGCGGGTACCTCCATCACGTCTTCACCTACGCGGCCCAGCGCTTATTTGGAGAGGAAGTCAAGGAACTCACTTATAAGACTCTCAGGTGAGCCAGCGCGTGCGCTCCCGCCCACGCCGAGGTGGCGGTGCCGGCAGTGGCGCTTCATCGCTTGGCCTTTCGCAGGAACAAGGACTTCCAGGAGGTGACGCTAGAGAAAGATGGAAATGCGGTGCTGAGTTTCGCTTTCACCTACGGATTCCGTAACATCCAGAACGTGGTGCAAAAACTCAAGAGGGGGAAGTTGCCCTACCATTTTGTGGAGGTGATGGCCTGTCCCTCAGGTAACCAGCCGTCCATTTAGCAACAACAACAAAAAAATGCCTTTGCGCTTGCCGACAAAAGGTCAAAAAGGTCCAAACGGGTGTGGACGGCTCCTTTTCCCCAACCCTCAGGCTGCCTGAACGGCGGCGGGCAGGTCAAGGCCGCCGGCGAGGACCCCAAGGAGTTCCTCCGGAAGGTGGAGGCGCTCTACGCGGCGGAGGAAGCCCGCGCGCCCTCAGACGACACCGACGTGGCCCGGCTGTACGACTCGTGGCTGCAGAGCGTGGGCGAGGAGCGCGCCCGAGAACTCCTTGGCACCCGCTACCGGGCCGTGGAGAAGAACACCAACGGGCTGGCCGTCAAATGGTGACGCCGGTGCCTGCGCCCGGCGCCCGATGTTAATCGTTGCACAAATGTAAAACATGGAAAATGTGAAGGCATGAGCACAAGAACATAGAGAGTATTGCCAGATCAGAGAGATCACTTGACAAGTCATTTTAATCCAACACGCTTAACAGCAATGGCTTTTGCGCCTCAATATATATATATATATATTAGTTTAAGATTTTCTATACACAATCAACAGTGTTATAAGAAAGGCTCATTTCCGAACGAGCACGTCCCACGGTTGCTTTCAGAAATTAAAATGAACAAGATACAGTCTCTGCTGGTAGCATTTTTGCCTGCGTGTTAAGTATTGCTTGTTTGGCTGCCTTCTTTCCCACAACAGCAACTCGCCGTCATTAAAATGCTGTCCATTTTTCAAAAGCTCAATTGATTTTGCCACATCAGTATTTACAAAGTGCAATGGTTGCTTTCATCCAAGGCCGTCGTCCGAGGGCCATCTCGCCCGAAGCGGCAACAAGAGCGTTACTTTGAATTGTGGCCTCGCGTGGAAGAGAAACGTGAATGTGGGACATTCCAGAAGGAGCCACTTGAGGTGGATGGTCACTCCTTAGGCAGCCGGAAGTTATCCTTCTCTTTGCGAAGATTCCTCATGGCTTCGATCGGGCCGCTCTGCTTGACGTGATCCTGAACCGACTTCTCTCTGTCCAATGAGAGCGTTTCAGCCGGCGGTGGCGGCGATCGACATGGCCCCATTCGTTTTGAAAAGCCAAAACGGAATGGACGCAGATGGCCCTTGGCGGCGGCGGCAGTGGCGGACGTACCTGACTCTCATAAACGGGTTAAATGTGAATTCGTCCGCCAAAGTGGATGGGACGGTGGGTAGTCCCTCGCTGCGTTTTTCCTGCACCAATCCACCAGAGTGAGTTTCCGTGGAGTGTGACGGGCCAAGGCGTGCGCGCCTACCTTTGCCCAGTCTAGCCTTTCCCGAACGGCCTTGTTGTCCGGCTCAACGCAGCGCGCAAACTTGAGATTGGCCACGGTGTACTCGTGGCCGCAGTACACTCGCTGAAACGTCAAACACGTCGGAAAACATTTCTGTGAACGGCCGCCGCTCGGCGAGGCTACCGTTTGGCCGGGAAGGCGCCCCAGAATTTCCAGCAAGGCTTTGTACATCTGCTCTGCGGTGCCCTCGAAGAATTTCCCGCAGCCGGCGCTAAACAGGGTGTCCCCTGAAGGGAGGGTGGTTTGGAGAAGAAAAAAAATTGAAGTCATTTCCTCTCGAGGCCAACTTTTTGGGGAAAGAACGTCAACCCAAACGCGACATCGGCGAGCACCTGTGAAAACCGCCGGAGGCTCAGAGGCGGCGTCGGCGTTGGCGGCGTCTTTGGTGACAAAGTAGCAAATGTGCCCGGTGGTGTGGCACGGGGTGAACAGACATTTGACGTTAAGTGAGCCCACCTGGGAAAGGAATGAGGTCAAAGATAGACACTGGCGGGAGTCAAGAACACGCGTTACGCTTCTCACTTTTAAGTTGCTGGAGTGAGAGACTTTCTTCGTAATAGCATCGACTCGGTCGTCTCCTCCGTAGACCTTCAGGCCAGGCATGAGCTTCACCATCTTTTCGTTTCCACCCGCGTGATCCCTGAGAAGAAGATAGTGCGGCGAATGAGTGAGCGAGCGAAACAATGTGATCGGGAAAAACTCACAAGCCCTGATTGGCAGCCATTCTAGAGCTTTGTTTTGTTTTGTTTTTTAAACTGATTTTCAAGAGGACCACAGCCCTACCATGTGGTCTACACAAGGTCCACCAAATGAAAGAAAAACTCTTCGATCACTAGGGGCTAAGACAATAGACGTTTCAATCGAGCCGTCTCCATTATTTGTAATGGACGGAAGAAAATACGTTGCTTTTGACCTAAATCTCAGGGGAAGGATCAGGGATGAACGATGCGTCTCTCATTCAAGTGACGTCCCTAAAAGCGGCGGTTTGAACGCGACTCACCAGTGGTGGTGGGTGGTCAGAACTGTTGTGAGCTTGACACCATGTTTTCGGACTGCCTCCACAACCTGCCGGGACAAAATTCCATCAGGCCAAAGGTGCGCTATTCATAAAAAGCCAGTAGGACGGACCTTAATGGGCTCCACCGGGTCCACGACGGCTGCTTCTTTGGTGTCCGTGTCGATGAGCAGGTACATGTAGTTGTCACTGAGAGCCGGCAGAACTTCGACCCTCATGTTGCCGTGTTCCACCGCTGATGTTTTCCTCGCGTTGTTGTGCAGGAGGGCCGTCGCGGTGACGGGAGCTTCGAGGGGGGTGGGTGGAAAAAAACGGCAATAGTCAGTGACGAACGTTCACCACGGTAAACCTTGTCTGGAAGGTCAGATGAGTTGTGACAGATACGTGTTATGTAAGACACGGAGCTGGCTTCACGTAAACAAGCACTCGTTTTCACGTGTCATAAATCGGCCAAATGTGTCGTAACGTCACGACCGTTTAACCAAGCCATGGACATTGAAAGGCGAAATGTCGAGGCACCTATTGAGGCCCTTCTTACCGAGTTTGAACGCTGCGGCACCTCCAATTAGGGCGTAGGCGCTCCCTGCCAGTGATTTGAGGAACATTACCAAGTGGAAGCTTATCTGCTAGCTGGCCTCGCACTTTGGCAGGCGAGAGAAAAGTTTGCTGGCGTTTCACTTCCGCATTCGTCACCATTGACCTCGCAGGCGCTACCAATCAAATTCGGGGGAGTGGGCGTCGTAGTCGTATTTGACAGGCCTCTTTAAAAGTATCCTGCTGAATTTACACGGGATTATGTGATGACGTAATGCATTGAAAACTTTATTGACTGACGCTACAGTTTACATTCCTACATACCTGTACATTTACACGTTTTTTTCCGTATTTTATAGGTTTTGATCATTTCAAATTGTGTACGCTGTACAACAACTTTTTTACGGGAAAACAAATAAAAAGGAGTCCGGATCGTCTCGGTCACTGCTAGCAGAGGAAAACAACATCGTCGATTGCTAATATTGTCATGCTCTCTTGTCATGCTTTAAGACTAATGTGCGCACGCGCATCAGTTACGTCCGCCTTTTCACTATAATACAGCGCGTCAGCGCGTACCAGACAGTCAAGCTGTCAGCGTCATACAGCGACATCTACAGAATCTTGAATGTAGTGTATACAAAAGGCTGATGGTCCCCGTCCACTTTGGGGAAAATGCTAGACTTTAAAGTTTAAAGTGAGCCCTACTTGAGTAAATATATGCCGCGATGTGTTTGTACGGGTTATTATCTCTTATTACGGGGACTTGCAATTGACAGGTATGCAGCTAAATTGTTGTAGGGCCTACAACATCAAATAAAGCACTGGTGTCAAAGTGGCGGCCCGGGGGCCAAATCTGGCCCGCCGCGTCGTTTTGTGCGGCCCGAGAAGGTAAATCATGAGTGCCGATTTTCTGTGTTAGGATTAAATTCAAATGAAGATTATAGATGTATATTATATTTCCTGATTTTCCCCTTTTTAAGTCAATAATTACATTTTTTAAACCATTTTTCCTATTTGTTTTTTTTTGTTCAAAAAGCATTTAGTAAAATCTAAAACTAAATATATTTAAAAAAAATCAGCTTTCCACTTTAATATTGAACATATTTCCAAAAATATTTGGTCTCCTTTTGAAATGAAAAACAAATGATATTTTCCCTTACGAAGAAAAGAGAAGAAACAAACATTTTTTTAGATCTTTAAAAATAATGATAATTTAGGGCTTTGGAAGCACTTTTTAAAATCTGATTTAAATAGAAAAAAAATCTAAATATTATTTCAAAAATGGTCAGGCCCACATGAAATCGAGTTGACGTTAATGCGGCCCGCGAACTAACCCGAGTTTGACACCCTTGAAATAAAGGGTTCCGAATGTACACTTGGTATCGTTTTTTTTTATTTTTTTTTATTTCTGATCCCAAGGCGATCCATTTGTTGTGGAATCCTTAAATGGCCTTAAATGGCCATCCCCTGCTATCACGTCAAGAATTGATTTTGTTGATTGTTGGTTAGAAGTTCCTGTTCTTAAGTGTCGCTTAGCTAGCCGTTTGGGCATCTCCCCGTTGACCCGGCAACAATTTTATTTTCTTAGGCCGATAACAAAGAACGTAAAAGGATCTGAGTATTGTTGGCTTCTCCAAACATTGCCACTTCCCCGGACCGACCGCCACACGCACTTGTGACGTGGGCCGAAGACGGATGCATGAGCACCGAGCACCGAGCACCGAGCACCCTCGCGCACGCACAAAAGTCTCTCACTCTCATGGTTGGACTTCCTCCTTTTTTTCCTTTCTCACGTCGGGTTTCCGTTCCCTTTCGGGGAGAGGACCTGCCCCCCGGTCGCTCCCCGCCCTTCGGCTTGTTTGCGCGCACGGGGTGCGACGAGGCGCCCCCGGAGTCTAATTAAGTCCCGGGCACTCGTGTTCCCGCCTGCCCACTGCCTGGAGTGCCAAGAAACGGAGTTGAGGGGGGAGGGGAAAAGAGAGGAGAGGGGAGGAGAGGAGAAGGGAGAAGGGAGAGCAGAGGGGAGAGCGTGTGTGGGTGGAGTAAGGCCCGCCCGGGGAAACGAAACGGAGTGGAGAGCCTGTTTTCTTTGCTCCTTTTTCGTCCTAGACCTAGCAGAAGGGGAACGGCAACTTTTTCGCTCTGCCAAACCATGCCGCTTATTTTTAACGGGATTCTATTTCGGGCCGGACTTTGCGCGCAAAGTCGCCAATAAGGAGGCCGAGGCCCCGGCCGGTGTCGGTAGGTGAGCGAGGATCCTCGCCGCCTCGAGGGAACGTGAGAGTGGGGAGACGGTGGGAGGGAGCGTTGGGGAGAGAGAGAGAGAGTGGGAGGGAGGGAGGGAGGCAGGGAGTGGCGACTATTCTTGGGAAGTAGGAAACATGACAGCGCGTGGACCTTGGACCAGAAGGGCTGTGCCGGGCCAGGCGGTTGTCAGTTGAAAGGAGCGGCGATCGGAAGGAAGGAAGGAAGGCAGGCAGGCAGGCCGGCAGCATGTCATCGGGCCTGTCCTTTATGATCACGCTACTGTGCGTGGGCAGCCTGTTGACCATCGTCAGCTGGTACCTGATTGACGAGCAGAGGTACGTTCCTTCTCTAACGTGGTGGCTAGTACGTGGGGAGCAAGGTAAAGAAAGGCCTTCCCATGGGGGGATGGCGTGACCTTTGCTGAGATTTTCAAAAGGTCACGCTTGTCCGCCGCGCACGTCCGATGCCTCCAACGGTCCGGCCGGAGTCATGGCGAGCCGACACAAGCGGTGTGTCGGCTCGCCAAGACTCCGGCGGACCTCGCCGGTTCATCGTCGTCGTCGTCGAACGGCCTCTGTGGAGGAAAGAGGAAAAAAAAGTATTTAGGCAAACTTTCCGCCAATGGCAACAAAGTGATTGGCCGAAGCTCCCGTCGAACGGCCTTTTTACCCACCGAAGCTCTGTCGGTGGTCGCGACCACGAGAGATTTCCGTCCGGGCTCCTTCGATGCGAATTGGCCATTCCGTCCACGATCTTTACATTGAACTCTCACTAAACTGGTTGGACGGACAAATGGAACCAGCCCGTCGGGTTTTTCCGTAGGCTTGCGTATGGCCGGATTATTGATGAATGGTCGGCGTGTTTTCTAAAGCCGTTGCAGACACATTTTCCTTTTTGCTCAGCTTTAGGCTTAGTTTGGTCACATCATTGGTGACAAATACTGTCCGACTTCCAAACCTGTCCAACCTGTTTGACCTTTGTCATTTCTTACTATACATCAGCACAAATAGTATGGATTAGGATGACTGTGTATACTGAGGGTTTTTTTTTCTTTAAAAATGGTCATGTATAGTAAGGTTTTTTTCTTTAAAAATGACCAGCTATAATAAAGTTTTTTTTTTCTTAAAAAAAATGGACCATGAAGGTCTTAACGTGGAACTGAACCCTCGACCTCAGAACTGGGTGCTGGACGTGCCAATGGTTACCCAAAGAACATGGCCCACAAAGGGCCAGAGTGGGTGCGGGTTGCTTTGGTTCCAACTCAAAGAGGAAAGCTTTCCACAAACAAGTCACCTTTTTTTTGTACCTATCTGGTGTTGTCCAAGTGCAATCAGTGAATTGGCGTCAGGTGCTTCCCGTTACAGCACAAGCACCGTGGCGTCGCTTCAACTGTCTGCGTCTGTCCTGGATGGCTTGGAACAAAAAGCCGCACCCACCTGTAGCGGCCAAACATCATCGCTTTGCCCTGCCCTGCCCTGCCCTGCCCTGCCCTGTGCTAACCACTCAGCCATTGGGAAGCTATGAGGGCTTTACTTGTTTCAAAAAAATAAAAAAAAAACATGTAGAGTAAGGCCATGTTATCAAAACAAACAAAAAAGATCACGTTTCGTGAGGCTTTTATTTGTTCAAAATAGGACCATCTGTACTAAGGAGACTAAGACGACAAAGGCAAAACTATTGGTTTCAGGTGACTGCGTGCGTACACCGCTACTAATTGGTGTCGGGGGATAGCCAATGGGAAAGCAATTGCAACGGACATAGGACGTGTATCAACGTTCCGATTTCATTTTCTTTAACGGGGATGTTTTTCCCATCGAGGCTTTTCGTAACCTGAATATTTCCCATCTGGAAGCATTTGTAAGTAGAGGTAACACTGCGCACAGTATACGTAGTAGATCTATCTACATTTACATGGCAATGAATGGACGTTCATACAAAAAAGGCTTTTTTGGTGTGTTTTGGCAGCGCGGTGGCCGTTCACAAACCCCCCCCTCTGAAGAAGAGCCCCCCCGAGCCGTCGGCGCTTTGCCAAGGTTGCAGGTGAACTCGGGCTCCGGCGCCTTTTTTGGGGTCCTCGCCGCCGTCCGTACAAACCTCGACGCTGTTCACAGGGAGCTGATCGACGACGTCGTGAAGCGCCACACTAAAGACTGGAAGAAGAACGAAGGGAACCACCGCATATTCACGTGAGGCCAACGGCGACCAACGGGCCCGTCTATCACGGCGCCTTAAAAAAGGGGCCCGTCTATTACGGCGCCTTAAAAAGGGGCCCTTCCTCACGGCGCCTTAAAAAAGGGGCCGGTCTTTTACGGCGCCTTAAAAAGGGGCCCTTCCTCACGGCGCCTGCTCTCTCCGGCAGCTCCAAGCTGAGCGCCGCCTGTCAAGGCTTCCAACGGGCCATCGTCACGCAGGCCAACACGCCCGTCGGAAGCAAGATTCAATACGACGGCGAAAAGGGGAGGATTCTGCAGGTGACTCCGGACATCTTTAAAACCTTCATCAAAGTAGGTGTCCCCGACGGCGCACTTTGATTTTGAAGTCCATGACGAAGGGTTAGGGTTTGCACCAAAAGCAAAACACTCAAGGTCCCAAAAGCAACTCACTCACTCACGCCTAAGCAATAGGACTGACTGGAGGTGGAATGTTAGGGCTGACCATCGGGCACCACCGTGTGTTTTCAGGAGCACCCGTTCGCCAACAGGACCTTCAAGACGTGCGCCGTGGTGGGCAACGGCGGCATCCTGATGGACAGCGACTGCGGGAAGGCCATCGACTCGGCTCAGTTCGTGATGAGGTGCAATCTGCCGCCCCTCAGCGCCGAGTACGGCCGGCACGTGGGCGTCCGGACCGACCTGGTCACGGCCAACCCCAGCATCTTCAGGGAAAAGTCAGTCCCGAAAGCCTCCAATGACCCGCGGAGAATGGGTCTATTGGTGTAGTAAGTTTGAATCCAATCTCCCCCCCCCCCCCCACCCCCGCCGGGCAGGTACGGATCTCTGACCGGACGGCGGCGCGGCTTCGCCGAGAGGCTGGAAAGCTACGGGAAGGCCCTGGTCCTGCTCCCCGCCTTCTCCTTCGGCCCCAACACGCCCCTGTCCATGCGTGCGGCGTACACCATGGAGGACTTTGGCAGCGCCACGCGCCCCGTCTTCTTCAACCCGCAGTACTTGCGCGACCTGGCGCGCTTCTGGGGCGCCAACGGCCTGAAGTCGCGTCGCCTGAGCACGGGCATCATGATGGTCAGCCTGGCGCTGGAGGCCTGCTCGGACGTGCGCCTCTACGGCTTCTGGCCCTTCGGCAACCACCCGCACGGACTCTACCCGCTGACCAACCACTACTACGACGACCGTCCGGTCAACGGCAAGTTCCACGCCATGCCCGTGGAGTTCGAGCTCCTGCTCAAGCTGCACGGCCAGGGCGTGCTCAAGCTTCACCTGGGGGATTGCCCGTCCAAGAAGAGGACGTGAGGCCACGCCGCCCGCCATTGTGAGCGGCGTGAGCGCCTTATTTATGACATCCCAGAGGGTTTGATTTCGTGTTTTTCTTTTTAATCGAAGACGTCTCATCTTCCCCGGTGCGTTAAAACACAGGCGGGTGGGCGTGCGCGCACACACACATGGTTTACTTCACGAGATCCGTCAAAGGCATTTATTCCCATTCACGACAGGCGTCACGTTACGACGAGCATTGGCGTGGTACCTGACGAGCAAACTAAATCAACAATGGTGGCAATTATTGGAGTATTTGGATACGCCGCCGGTCAGCATCATTAAAGGGAATGAGATCATTGGCAACAAATGCACTTGGGAATAATGCTCTTAATAATCTATCAAAACTAAAGCAAGCTAATGCGACAAGCAACATTTTTATTTTTGTTGTGAATGGTTGAAAAGAAATGGGCAAATCGGCAAGAGTCCATAGAAGGATACACTTCTCGTTACAAGCGCGCTTCAAAAGCTGACTATCCTCGTTACGTGTTATTTTATCCACAAGCAATGATTATTATTTTCTGGGACTCGCTCACATTCTTTTTCTACTTTTCTCATGAAAGCTTTATTTACGGTCATTTGCTCCATCTCTTCAAGCTGAACAAAAAGTGCTCCCTGCCACTTTTCAACTTTTTTTGCATCCTCTTACCATTTTTGGGGCGACACTTTTTGAGCATCATGTTCATTTTTAGCGCTGCTTTATCAAAGGTGACTTTGTCTTTTAACATTGTGGCCATGACTGCTCTATTTTTGTTGGTTTTGAAACTTTTTGAACCGTCTCCAGTTGGACTTTCTGTATTTTACGAGCCTTAAAATGGCTACTTGGTGATTTGGGGGCACCCGTTTCCCTGAATTCTACTGAGCGACAAAAAAAGTGGCCGTGATTGTGACTTTTGGCCTGAGTTTGTGAGGGTCCCGTGAAAAAAAAAACCCCTCCCTCCCCGAGCCAAAGCTCGCCTCGTCCATACACTGACAAAAAGCAAAAAGGTTCTTCAGGGCACCTCAACACCTGAGCCACTTCCTCTTTTGTGAAGGTTAAAGTTTCCGTGTGGCAATAAATGTATTTATGGGGAGAAAAAAAGTCTTCTGGTTCCAATAACTATAGTATCTTCCAAATGAGTCAGCCATTTCACAATAAAGTCCAATTGCTTCCTCTTTTGATTATGCAAAAAATGGTGGCAACTTCCCCCTATCCTTTAACTCATGGGTGGCCAAGTCCGGTCTTGGAGAGCCCCCATCATCCAGTCTGTCTGTCTGTCTGTCTGTCTGTTTTCCATATCTCCCTCCGCCAAAGCACCCCAATCAAATCAGGGGGATCGCTATCAAGCTTCCGGACAGCCATCTGATGACTTGATCCTATTTGATTCACATACCTGTCAACCTCTGCCGATAACTGCCCTTATAAATGATTATGATTCCCCTTAAAACCCCCCCAAAAACCTTACAAACACCGTACGAGTCGTACAGCATTTTTTGGGGGGGTTGTAAGGGGAATCATAATCATTTATAAGGGCAGTTATCGGCAGAGGTTGACAGGTATGGATTCAGGTGTGCTAGAGGAGGGACCGGACTGGACTGGATGACAGGGGCTCTCCAGGACCGGACTTGTCCCCCCCTGCCAGTTTAACTGGTTGAGTAGACAGTAAAAATGAAGAGGAAATAAATGATGTACTCACCCCTGGCAGACGTGTCTGGGAGGAGATAAGGCTCTTTTTGGGGAAAACAGGAGGAAAAGCTTGAAGAGTCGATGCGTCAAATGTGTGAAGCAGAGGCCACGCCGCTTGCTTTCTTTGGACGTTTATTTATTTGTATCTATAAAAATAGGTCTTTTACCATGCATCTCATTTTGATACTCGTTACAGAATGTAGAAAAAAAAAGAAGACTTCCACGTATATAGGGCGTATCGTCAAAGGCGTAGGAAAATACACACACGTTTGTAGCAAGGAAGGACCAAATCCATCATCACCAAGGAAAAGAAGGTAGCTTAGCCGGGCGAACCCGAAACGCAAGACTTTGCGTCGGGAGGCCAGATACGCAAAGATAATGGCGGCCGGGCCGGACCGGGTCCCCATTTGCGTCTCTTTCACATTCTCATTCTCCGGTGAAAAGAAAACTGGTGGCGTGCCGCCGGATGCCAATTGTTGCTTTTTGGGGGCCTATTCTGCACTCATGGCCTGGAGTCAAAAGATGCTACGTTGCTCTTTAGCCGTTTGGCCGGCCGGCCGGCCTGCGCGCAATGCTAGCTTGCTCTTTAGCTGCCTTGTCTCCGGGCCCATATTGGAGCAAACACTTTGGAAGCATCCATCTTCCAAAATCACCTCTGAGACGTAGTAAGGGCACAAAAGCATATGCTGGCCTTTTTTTGTGGAAGGCTGGCTGAATGCAATGGCGCTCTTTTGGAAACGCTCAATGGCAACTCGCCACTCTGGCCTTTTCTTTCTCTCCGATTTGAGAGCGACATTTCAGGCACGTCAGCTCGTGCGCTCCCTCCCTCCCTCCCTCCCTCCCCTCTCTCTAACTCGCGCTCGGCCGACGTGGGCAAGGATTTTCCCACGTCACGATGCTGCGCGAGCGCGAGCTCGTTTGGGGGCATTCCGCGTGTGTCCCTCGCAGCCGGCGGCGGGCGGGCACGGCGGGCAAGGCCCCTTTCGCTCACTTTGCTTTTGAAAGCCTAAGCCAGGGATGGGCAAACCGGTCCGCGAGGGCGACTGCGGCTTTTTGTTCCAAGCCATCCAGCATAGAGACAGACACGGCGTCGAAGCGACGGGGGTTGAGCCCAAACAAGCAGCACCTGAGTGCAATCCACTGATTGGAACATACCAGACTGGTGGAAAGGTGACTTCTTTATGGGTCGGGACCAAAGGCCAGCCAGCCAGCCAGCCAGCCAGCCAGCCTTAGTGGAATGCTTTGGCCAGCCCTGCCTGGCCTCCCTCAGTCTTCACGGCCTTTGCTTTGCAAACTTGCCAGTGACTCAATTCCATTTTTCCCCCATCGCCTCACTGTATAAAAAAAATAGACATTTAGACGAGCTCGACGACCGCCGTCAAATCTGTCGGAGCCGGGACGGCCGACGTCGACGGGAGCCGGTCCGTTCAAATGGACGGGACGTCCATCGCCGTCGGTGGCGACTAATGACTAGATTTGAGAATAAGAAAGCAGCCACACCAGAGGTTTTTCTGAGAGTCAATATGTCAAAGTTGATTTGGAAAGGAGACCCGGAGGATCCGGCGCCGTCAATGGTGGCCGACGAGCTCATTTTTAAGCTTTTACTTTAAAATTGGAAGGCAATTGAAAACACGACATCCATAAAATACCCAACCACACCTTTTAAAGGAGGCATCATTGTCCCTCCCGTGGTCATCGCAAAAAGACTCTGGAAAAAGCCTTATTGTTACGTGGCTTGTTTTCTCTATGTTTCAATCCCTTAACACACAAACATAGTAAAAAAGAGAGATAGAGAGAGAGAGAGAGAGAGAGAGAGAGAGAATGAAAGACAGACACGTGACTTTTACAAAAGCATCAGGGTTGAATATGGCCATGGCATTCCTCCGGTGCTTGAAATCTTGGCACGGACACGTCATGTCACGTCACACAAAAACAGCGCTTGGTCTCGTTGGATTTCTTTTTGTTTAAATGGCTTTAACCCTCACAGTTTTTCACACGATTGATTCACAGTCCAAAGGGAAGACTTGAAATCCATGACACATGCGGCGGGCGCCCAACCGGCACTCCAATACAAAAGAGTCGCCAGCAGGGGGCAGTGGCAGAAAACAGAAAAGTACGCGCCCTGTGTTTTTTGAGGACATCCTATAGTAAGTATCACGCGCAAGGGAAGAGCAGAGACTCCACAAACAGCGTCAAACGCGGACGGGAAGGGGGTCGATCCTCTTGGGGACAAAGTCACTCGGGTCGCTTTGCTTGCATCATTCAATTGGGAGTCCAATGGGGATCTTCCCGGATCCGCTTTGCGTGTTCTCATTGGACACACGCCGCCTTGGAAAAAGGCAGACCGTGAGAACAAATTGAGCGAGCGCTTGACCAGCGCACACTGGACAAAAGGTCAGCCGCGCAATCAATATGGTGTCCATCTCGGAGGCTTCTCTAAGGCGGGGCTTCTTCGGCTTGGGGAGCCCGGGGACATTTTTTTTTTCGGGGAACACTCCGATGAAATGTTCATTTGGCAGAAAAACAAAACAAAATAATATGTTCCTTCTTAAGAGGCCACGCTCTTGGAGACATACGTTAAGAAGCCACTGAGACAAGAGCGGAAAAAAGATCCATTTGAAATGATGTGATATGTATTTTGGCAACGGCGCGAGATCACAGCTTCGGTTAAAGGTAACAAGGATCGGCGCTCCGGGATGACGGCATCCCATCGGACTGCCCACGAGGAGCCCAAGCACATCACCGTGTTCGGAAACATTGTCAATGCATTTGATGATAGTGTATTATGGATTCAAAAATGATGACTAATCCAATGAAAGGTTGACCCATGTATGTGGGTTTGGGGTCAGGTAGGTCGCACCTCAATGCCGCACGCCAATATCCTGGCCCAAAGTCGGGCGCCGGATTTTTAGGGGCTAAAGTTGACTTTTTGGGCCCGGCTTTTACACTTCACTTTTTTGGGGCGGAAGAGGCCCCCCCAAAAATACCAACGTCCGGCGTCCGCAGCCCTAATCCTTTTGTTGGAGCGGAGAGCCATTTCCCCAAACGCTCGTGGTTTTGGCACGGAGGGGGACGCCACGGAAAAGTGACATCGGGGGCGACAGCACGCAAAACGCTCCAAGCGGCCGTCTTAAGGCACGGCCGGCATCGAGCCCGTGGTGGTGAGCTAAATCCAGACGGAGGGCTTTCCCTCCCCGGACTTGCTGCTGCTGCCGCTGCTGCTGCCGCCGCTGCCCCCGCCGCCGCCGCCACCGCCGCCTTTGCCCGGCTTGAGTCTGTGCTTGCGTTCTTTGGGGGGCCGAGCCGGCGTCACGTTGCTCCGGGGTTCGTCCTCTCGCCCGTCTCCCAGCCGCTCCTCCTGGGTACGGTGCTGCTGGCTGTAGGCCTGAATGGCGGCCTCCAGCTGCTCCTGGGCCTGCTGAATGGCGTCCTTGTCCAGGGCCAGGCGGGCCTCGCCCCCGCCGGGGAAGTTGTCCTCGTTGCTGCCGAACTGCTGCCGCTGCTGCTGCTGCTGCTGACGCTGCTCCTCCTGCGCGATGTTGGCCCGGTTCTGCTTGCACGCCATCTTGGCGTTGCTCAGGTCCGTGTAGGGCATCTGCTCCGGCTTCACCACGATGTTGTAGCCGGGGGGTGCAGAGGGCGCGTTCCAGGAGAAGGGGTAGGCGGCGTAGTCGGCCGGCCCGCCGGCGCCGTCCTCCGAGCCCGCCTCGGGCAAGCCGCCGCCGCCGCCCGGCGCCGGGCCCCCGACCCCCGGGTCGGCGCCCAGCAGGCCCAGCCGATACTCGTCGTCCTGGGGCGGGCGGCGGCGGCGCTGGCGGCGTCGGCGCAGGATGTCGCAGACGGAGCCCACGCCCAAGTGGAGCATCTCCCACACGTCCAGCGTCAGGCAGAGGACAGTGACGGCGTACATGATGCGCAGGAAGATGGTCTTCTCGGTGGGGCGCGACACGAAGCAGTCCACGCTGTGCGGGCAGGGCTCGCCCGAGCACACGAAAATGGGCGTGACGCGGAAGCCGTAGAGCAGGTACTGGCCGGCCAGGAAGCCGGCCTCCAGCAGCGTGCGCGTCACCAGCTGCAGCACGTAGACCCGCATCAGGCCCTCGTCGCGGATGCGGGCGCGCCCGTCGTGGCGGACCTTGGGGCGGGGCGCCGGCTGCAGCGGGTCGCGGGGCCTCTTGGGCGGCTCCATCTCCGGGACCTCGTAAATCATGGGGTCGTCCTCGCGCTCGTCCTCGGCCTCCTCGCCGCCCCGGTGCTGCCGCGCGCCGAAGCAGATCTTCCGGGGCTTCCTGTGCGTGTAGCCCGAGGCGGGCGGGGCCACGCTGGGGCCGGCGCCGCCCTCGTCCAGTCGCGCGATCTTGTTGACGGCGTAGCCCATGTAGACCAGGGAGGGCATGGCCACCAGGATGATCTGGAAGACCCAGAAACGCACGTGCGAGAGCGGGGCGAAGGCGTCGTAGCAGACGTTCTCGCAGCCCGGCTGGCCCGAGTTGCACACGAACTTGCTCTGCTCGTCGTAGTAGATGGACTCGCCGCCGACGGCCGTCAGGACGATGCGGAAGACGATGAGCACGGTGAGCCACAGCTTCCCCACGAAGGTGGAGTGGTTGTGGATCTCCTCCAGCAGCCGCGTGAGGAAGCTCCAGCTCATGGTGTCGCTGGACAGCGGGGCAGACAGCGTCCCTCTCTCGCCGGCTCACAGGCTCTGGAAGGAGGGGGGGAGAAAAAGGACAAGTTGGGAAGGGCCGCCGCCGTTACGCCACCATTGACCGCGCTCGCCGGGGGAAGGACAAAGTACGACAGGTCGCCGAGTGGCCGGACCACAGCCGACAAAGGCTCGGGAAAGCGGGAGCCGGGGAGGACGATGACCGCCGGAATCTCCCCAGCGCCAAAACCCGCAACCCCGCCCGGCCTTTACCACGACCGCTACTAGAATCCGTGGCGTTTTCTGGCACGATGCTGGCGTCAAGCCGGCTGCTTCGCTAAGAGCGCTCGGCTGGCGGTGGAAAGACTCTCCAATGGAGAGAAAAAAGACCGTACGATGAATTGAACTCTTCTGCTTTAGGCACTTCCAAGGCCACGTTGTAATTGAGTTGTTAACGGCGGCAAAAACGCAATATTACACGGATGTGTTGCTCTCGGCGGGGGGGCCGCCCGCCGTCACCGCCGCCCGAGGGATTTAAAGGCTGCCGGAAAGGAGCTGTCGCTATTCAAAGGAACGCCGCGCAAGCAGCGGGAAGGCCGGCAAATAATCCAAATAGGGAATTGCTATCCCCAAACACACGCGCAGACAGAAATAAATCCTCTTAGTGAGCCGTCTTCTGTACGAGGTGCAGTTTTCAGGGTCGCATTAGCTTGCGAGGTAAATCTCACCACGGCGCGCCGATCCCTTGTGCGGAACACGTCTAAAAAGAGCGGCCCACGTCCACGCTCCCATCGCAAAGCGGCCGGATCAGCAGGTGGCCGCGTCAAAAATCACTGACACGCGGGAAGATTTCCCCGAGGCAAAATATGACGACGCGGGACTTCACTTGCTTCACCGTCAGCGGGAAAATCCCGTCCTGAATAGCGAGCGGCGGACGAGATTTCAAAAGGGTCGGCGGAGTCCGCTTAGCGGAGCCGGCCTGCCACTTGGGAGCTTAGCCACCACGCCGCAAGACTTCTGGGCAGGCAGCTAGGTAAGTAGGTAGGTAGGTAGGTAGGTAGGTAGGTAGGTAAGCCACTTCTGGGCAGGTAGGATGGCAGATAGGACGGCTGGCCAATTCCAATGCTGTACTTGGACAAATATCCTATTGCTCCTTTGAGCAATAAGAGGTGAACAATCAACATCATCCTTTCCATTTGACCTAAAAAAAAAAAGGATGTTTTTATGTTATCCAAAGAAAAGGGATCATCCAGAAGGATTCACTGGTTGCTACTCAACTAACGACCTGTGAGTACTGTGAGTCGGACTTTTTGTTGTTGTTGAAAACTCGCATGTCAAATGGGCGCTGGCGAGTAACAGCCAAATGACACTTTGTACTGCTAAAAACTCCCAAGTCAAGTCAGACGCACGCAGGCATAGACAGAAAATAGTAACCCCCCCCCCCCCACCCCCCCCCCCCGACCCCCCCACCCAACGTTTAGGTAAAACTCTATCGTTCCCAAGCCAGAGATGTGATATTTGCAACTTTTTCTGAAAAAGTCAAGCCCCCACCCCGTGTCTGTCTTCTGTCCTCCCTTCCTTGCAGGGCAGATGGTGATGGGGGTGGTGGGTGGTGGAATTTTTCTCCCAAATACTGGCGGCGCTAGCGTGCGCATCCCGGCAGCGTGACCGTATAAGGACACGGGCGCCGGGAGCCAGACGTCAGGAATGCTTTACGCAAAGTAAGTAGGAAGTACTCGTGCTGTGCTCGTTAGTTAAAGACAAACATCTGAAAAATGATCCAAAAGGTGGAGTGGGCAGCGGAAGACGTGCTAGCGCATCCTGACCAAAGGAGGCGGGGCATCCCTCACGCTTTCCCGCGCTTCCAAACACTTCATCTAACCTGGCATGTCGCTTTCACATCCTATTTGCGTCCGGGGGACCCGGGGGCAGGCAGGCAGCGCCCGTTGACTCGGGCGGGCGCCGTGTCTAGTCAGCGGCGGCGTGAGTCAGCGACACGACGCCACGCGACCAGAGGCGGTCCCACGTGAGGGATGGCCCGAAGAGTCAAGGTGGGTAGGGTGGTCCCAACTGGTAACGCCCTCTGGAACCATCAATTTCTCATCCATTTGGGAATATCCCAATTTGGAATACATCTCTCAGATGAAATATGGACCTTTGAGCAATGACAAAATGCTGGCCCATGAAATATTTTAGTTATCAAATACATTCGTTGTCAACCAATCCGCTGAGGACTTAATCTCTCACTAAAAGCACATTACTGCCACCTACAGGAACGGAGGATTGGGTGCTGCTTTTATCTGCAGTCAAACAAGTCAAATAAGACAAATGTATATGAACATACAGGTGGCATTTTCACCGAGAGATTTGCCAAATCAAAGAAAAAGCTTTCGTTGAGACAGCGTTTGAGCCAAAGACTTCCAACTACTTGTCTAGAGAAATATTTCATTTGTCTAGGAGGCACCATTAAATGCAGATGCATGGACATATACGTAGACATAACTTCATGCAGACTCTTATTAGGAATAGACTGAGGGGCAACGTGGATAATCAACGCAGTGCAAATGCTTTTGAAAAAGCTCTAATGAGAGCATTTGAGGCCAACGGCTTCATTATGCTCTGCTTCAACTTGAGCGAGTCGTGCGTGCACGCATGACAAAACCATGTTTAATAAGCTATTAGCAACAACAATTTGTTCTCGTTAGACTAAGCCCCCCCTCCCCCACCCCCGCCTTTCATTTGTTTGTTTGTTTGTTTGCGCCTGCGGTACGTAGACACTTAACATCCGCTTCACTGGGGACACCTGCATATTTCAAGCCAATTCTTTCTTTACAGGAGTGAATATTTTGGTCGTTCTTAGCACACGCCACCACGGTAACGCTTGAAATGATGACGCCTGTGGATGATGATTGTGTCCAAATACTACAATCTTCTTGCACTATTATGGCTCGCTCATTTGGCCAAACGAGAATATTTCACTTGTCCGTCCAAGTTTGATACTGTTGGATTTATCCAAGAGTCGCAAGTCCACTTGAGATCACTTTGGCTTGAATGGGGCATCAGTTAGTAAATGAGCTTAACCCACCGCAACAACAATAATACTAATCCTATCAGAAAAAGAATCAGAAGAAAGGTGTCTTTGTATTGGCCAGACTGAAGAGGATTCAAATTGACAAAGTAGCGGCAATGGACGATTGGGCCTAACCTGGGTCGATGACCTTATGACCTGCATTGTCAGCAGCGAGACGTCATCAAAAATGCTCCCTTTGACAAAAGCCGCCGCCGCCGTCGTCGTCGCTTCGACCGAAAGGAAGGTGGGAGCACGTTTTGCCGGTAAGTAAAGTCAGTCAAAAGTTGCCTCATTAAAGCGGTCCTGAGGCATGGTGCCTCCATATGTCACGGGGGGGGGGGGGGGGGGGGCGGCGGCGGCCAATGCGGCGGGGGCGGCATCTGCGCCTCGGACACCACATGCAAAGTCCTTTTCAAGCAAAGGCAGATACTCCCTGGCTCCGTCTTGCGCCCATGTGGAAATTCCACGTGTGGCGGGTGAATCTTATTCATGGAGTGTGTTGGGCCGGTGAGCAAAAGAAAAGAAGAAGGAGCTTCATTCCACCCATTTGGTTTGAAGTGGCATCCCGTTAAAACTTGAAAAAAAAAAAAAGGAGACGTACATCCATTTGACGCCGATTAGCGCTTAGCTCCTGCAAAGCCACGGAGAAATATTTGGACTTCAATGCATGGTGTCAAGCCACCAGCGCAAATCCCCGATCCCCCTCTTGACCATCCGCGCAACGCACGTCGCCAACAATAAGAGGCGTCCGTCCGACCCCCCCTAAATCCACTGGCCGGCGCCCGTGGCTGAAATTAGCGGCGGGCTCCGTCTCGACGCCTTCCCGCTGCGGCCGATCCTCTTTAACTTCATCTGGTGTCACTCAAAGTCCAAGGCCGGAGCAAATGGCGACGGCGGAGAGCGTCGGGCCGGGCCTCAGCCGCCGCCGCCGCCGCCGCCACGCGTCTCCGTGCTCATAAGCCGCCCGCCTGGCTTCCTTTTGATGTGACTCAATCTGCTTTAGCGGGCGAGGAGTTAGCTCGTTTGCGGCCGGCGATCAAAGGCTTCCTAATCGAAAGTCATCTTTTGGAACATTTCAAATTTCCTGAGGGAATTTTTGGTTGGTTTTTTTTTTCGGTCGCTGTTGCAGCAGAGTTCACTTCCGTCCAGACTGCGGAAGAAAATATACATTTGTAGCCCAAATCCTATTTCTCACAAAACCTCTCTCCATGCCTCCCGCCCGCCCTCCCTCCCTCACTCGCAAGCTCACAGTTCAACAAAAGTTTTCTCGCAGAAGAACCGCCAAACTTCAAAAACGGCCTCTTATTTGGAGCTGGCGTATTTTTCGGATCACGAGCCGCACCCGAGTATAAGTCGCGCCGGCCCAACGAAAAATCCCTTTAAAGCGGTGTGGCTAGCGTTCGACGCTCGTTTTCTATACGTCCCCGTACACACAAAGTACCGGCCGTGTTTACAATAACAATTTGTTCCCGATTTTTTTCCTCGTTGAGCCGTTTTGAAAGAAAAATAAAAGATGTTCCTCGTCCATACTTTTCGTATTTCATGACATTTGGGGAGGGCGGAAGGCGTGCGTTTATGCCTCTTTTCTTCAAATGATTCCCAATCTGGAGAGAAGCGGGCCCCGTCTTCTGCAGCGGGACGGACGGACGCCCGAGGCCTCCCGATACGGCAGGCGCACCTGGACGCGCGCGCCGGACACCCCCACCCCCCTTCCGTTAGCGTGCTAATAATAGCATGCACATCGCACGGAGGCCGCGTTCGCCTCGTTGACTCGGCACGAGATGAGGATTAGCGACGACGTGAAAAAGCAGCCCAAATCCGGTGGAAATTTGCTGCAATTTTTGCGTCCGTCTGTCCCGTTTTAGTCAGAGAGCTGCGGCGAGGGCGCTTTTTGGGGGGGTCGAGTCCGTGGCTTTTAGTCATTTACCCCCAAAAAGTGGGAAAAGTTCAACCAATCAGAAAGAAATAATTGTAAGGTTGATGAGGGCCCCAAATCAGCCTTTTGGAGGCGCTTGTGCTTTTTTTTCTTCCAGCGCAGCGCACAAACCGTGTTTGTGAGCCGAGTCGTTTGATGGCATCGCGTTTGCGGAACTTTTAATGGCGGCAAACAGCGTGAACGGGATTGCCGATAATAGTGGGGAGGGGGGGGAGTCAAAGGGAGTTTAATTGCGCCGCTCGCTCTCCGGGAGATAAGCTGCCCGCCATCCGCCCGCCACTTTGGATTTGGGAGGCGTTTTTGGAGCCATTGGCAGCATGTGTTGATTATTGGCTTTCATTAGATGCGCGCGTGAAGCCGGATGCAAATGGCCTGTGATTTGACCTTGACAAATCTTATGGAATTTCCTTTTCAATTGGAGTGTGCCGTTTCTTGGACTGTAGCGCGCGCACACGCTGTTGTATTTTTGCACGGTCTGCTAGTGATCAGGAAAAAGATGCACGTAGGGCGCAGAGGTACTCACGCTAGCGCCGACCGACGGGTTAGCCGGGGCCAAAAGCTACGGGGCCTGGGGGTGGTGGGCCTTTCCCCCGGGCGAGACCCCCTCCGGACTTGACTAACCCAATTATGCAGCTGCATTTGCATCCTGGGTATTGAAGCGAAAGATTGAAATGGCGTGGCTCTTGCCGTCATTAAAGCAAAGCGTGAGACGATAGGGAGAGGGAGGGAAGGGGGGGGGGGGGGCAGTTGCGCGCAGCTGCCGTCTCTCCGCCTACTGACCGGTTCGGTTCGGCCGTCGGTTCGGAGCCGCGACGAGAGACGGACGGCTCGGCGGACGGTCTCACGCGCACGTCGAAGGCCTCCGCCAGGCGGGACGAAATGGAGGGAGCCATCAGCTCAAGCTAACCCCAAAAGCCACCCGCCAAGACGCTCCGGTCGTCAGCGAGCTCAATGACGTCGGGCATCGCCGTCGTTCGTGATTTTCAATATGGATATCCATAGCGTCTCAAAAGGCGGTGCGCTAAGACGCTTATGCGTTTGGATTTGGCTTATCGGGGAAGACTTTGATAAGGATTTTTCCTCCCTCCGTACTCTTTGGCCTCGGGCCTTTTCCCCGCTTTCATTAGGCGGGATGAAATGAGGATGAAATGGCGCCCGTGGCAAATAAGGTAGAGACTTCCGCGCCAGAGGGCGGATTCGGCTGCGTCCGTCCGTCCGTTCACCACGGACAAGGTGGAGGGACCGGAGGCCGCGCGGCGGAATGGAAATGCCCCGAGGGCGGGACGCGGCCGGCGGCCCATTCGCGGCCACCTCGTCGGCGCGTCTCGGCACCTGACGACCGACTTTGAAAGCGAGGCCAAGATGGCGAAAGGAGGCCGCCGCCCCCGGGCCGAGCCGCTCTTCACGCTCGGCCCGCTCTTGCGCCAACGGCGGCTGATTTCCAGATGCCAGGAGGACGTCCAGGAGAGGACGTGCTTCGTCGCCAGTCCAAAGTCACCGGCTCCACTTGACTTATGCAATATGGAAGGAAGGGCGAAAGGAAGGCCGGCGCTTGCCATCTGGAAGGAAGGCCGGCGCTTGCCGCCTTTCCTCCATCTCGGAGGAGCCGCGCAATCGGGCAACGTGGCAAAAGCGGAGATAAAGTCTGGTCGGCGCCCCCATGAATGGTTGATGGGCCGCGGCTCCCGGAGGACGTGAATAATTGAAGGGACGTAAGCGGCGAGGCCCGCCCGCCGTAATTGACACCACGCCGACGCTGGGCGACCAATGAGAGCGCCTCTTGTCATCCGAAAGCTCCCTCGATTTTCCAGAAATCTTGAATTGAGACGCCGGCAGGCACGCGTGGATGGGCCCCGTCCGTCCACGAGACGCTGACTGGTCCACTCAATTCATCACTCCTTTTCACCATTGAAAATGGCCACGTCATCCAATTGGGAAGGTTTGAAAGCCTGCCGCCCCACCCGCATTTTGTCCGATAGCTAGCATAGGTATCGGCGATAACGGGACGTAACGTGGGGCTCCACGGCGTCTTTTTCATTTTGTCCTACATTAGAGCATCTTGGCGGGTGACGACAACGGCGCTTTCCATTCTCGCTCGACTTTTGCCGTCGAAAAGAGAGCATTCAAAAACGCAAGTAGTGCATCAAGAGCAGGGCGAGCCAACGAGCCAACGAGCCAACGAGCGAGCGTGTCTCCGTTGGGCTCGGAAACAAAAAGACCACTCTTATAGACTTTGTGGAGATGGAAAGGATGGAACTTTTTCCACCCGGGAGTCGCCCATGAAAGGGCCCGGAAAAGTGGGGCGGGGCAACAACGATTAACAATGGATTGCCGGTCGCTGCCCAAGTCGGCAGATGGCCAACGTGGAAGGGAAAGGCAAGTTGGCCATTGAGAGAGCGGGAAGCCGGCGGCCCCGGCCCAGAGCCCCGAGCGAGCGGGCCCCCCCCCCCCCCCCGAGTGTGGGGCGCCCCAATTTGGAGTATGACAAACGGACAGCAAATAAAAAGAGGAGGTGGAATGGGACAACTTACAAGACATCTCATTTGAAACAAAGTAAACGGTGAAAAGAGTGCCGGATGAAATGAGATCGACAAGATGAAAAGGCACAATGCAGAAGAAGACAGAGAAATAAGGGTGCGGAAAGCGGGCGGGCGGGCGGGCAGGCATTGGGGGGCACCGGCGGGCACCGCGCCACTGCTCCACCGCCGCCATATGCACGAAGGAGCTATTTCCAGTCAGGCCTTGGGCACGCATATGTCAAGTGCTCCCTTTTCTTCTCTTTTGCTTTTGCTTTGTTTCACACGTAAACTTTCGTAGGAGGCCGCAGCGTCCCCACCGGCCGGCCCTTTTGTCCGTCCGTCCGTCCGTCCGCGACCACTCGCCTCGCCTCGTCTCGGACAAACGTCACTTTCTTAAGCCGTGAGCGCGGGACAAAAGGACAAAAGGAGGCCGAGGACGCTGACACGCAAGATTGGCAAAGCCAAATTGTTTGGATTTTGACTTCCGGCCAAGCACGCCTCTTCTTTCTGCGCTCGTCCGACCAAATGAACCAATCTCATTGTGCTCGTATAATGACCACAAAAGCATTGGATTCAATGGAATGGCCGCCGCCGACCCGGCGGATTTTGCCCAAAGTAGCCTCGCCGATTTGTTTGAAGAGCCTTTTACACCAGTGGTCGGATGTGGAATCGGCCGGGGCGCCGGCGAAGAAAAAAAAAACACGTCAGCCTCGCGGCCTGTTTTGTATATAGAAAGGGACAAAAATAACCACGGCGTGCGTGCGCGCGCGCGGGTGGGTGGGTGGCTGGGTGGCCTTCCCGCTATTTTTACGGGCGCGATCCCCTTTGGAGACGCTCCATTGCGTAGAATTAGCGAGACGCGTCGAGCGCCGCCGGCCAGTACGGCCGCGCCACCCGCGCCCGGTCCGTCCAAAAACACGGACGGCGGCCCCCGCGACCCGGAAGAGAGGCCGTGACCTTCGGGAGGGAGGGAGCGGGAGGAGAGGGCTGACGCCGAGGTGACCAAACGGGAATAATGTGCGCGTGCGTCCGCTGGCGCTGAGTCACGGCCCGTCGTGCCAGCTGCAAATGCGGCCCAAAAATGGCCTCCCCCCGCACCAAAGACCACCGCAGCGTACGGCAGCGCATTGTGCACGCTTTTCTGCACGCGCCGACTTGGTAGCGACGGCGCGGTGATGGCCGTGCAAGGGGCAAAAACAGCCCGAAAAGGGGCTGGCTCCCTCCGCGGCGCTGGGCGACGAGGCGCGCGCCGACAAGACGGCGGCGGTCGCACGACGGGCGGCCTCTGAAGCGGGACGCTGACGGTGAGCGAGGGGGACGGCGACGAGCGTGCGGAGCCGTCAGGCGGAAGCGTGCGCGCGGGCGCGAGCACGGAGGCATCGGGCGGAAGGAAGCTGGCGCGTGGCGCCGGCGGCCGCGGGCCTTTTACAAGGCAGCCGCTTTCCATGGGAATGAAGAGAGAGGAAGCGGATTTGGGAATTGAAATGGCCTCACGGAGGGAACGGCCAGCTCAGAAATACCACTTAGTCTTCCAAACAAATGAAGCCATTCAAAATTGGAATTAAAAATAACAACAACAACAGAATTTAAAGGCCTTTTTATGTAGCGCTTACAGTCCAGATAGGAAATGAATTCCCCACACCAAACCGATTTTTATCGGAAAAGCACGGAATAATTGAATGTTAACATATATTTTCAGCTGGCAGATTTCATGGCACAATCCAATGTGTCGGAAGGCCCGCAAACGGCGTTACGAGGACATTAAATACGGTGTAAAAATGTGACCGGTCCCTTTAACGACTGTTGGGGAAACAGCCGCGGCCGGCGATTCCCTCCGATATACTCGGTCCGTGTTGAGGCAAACGTTAAACGTTCCCCGGACACCCTTCGGGAAAGCAGCGTCACGTTTGCGGCCGTAGCCGGCGGGAAAATACGGGCCACTCGGGGACGGGATGACGAAATGGTCAGGAAACGACCAATCGTGCTTTGCATGGCGATGAGTTATCCGCCGGCTTTTGCTGAACTTGCGCTTTCAACGAGACGCTTATTTGTCGACGTGGCTTCGTTTATTTTAATGAACGCTGTGCTGAAATTATTCTCACAGAAGGCAAAGGTTTGTTTTGTTTGTTTTTTTGCAGCAGTGTAGATAAATTTCCTTTTTTTAAAGGCCGTACGTATGCTAGCTTCATTTCCCGGCGAGCCTTGGGTCGCGCACGCTACCCCGAGGTCAACGCCCACCCGCCCGTCTGCCGACGGCGACGTTAAACCTTCACTTGTCAAAAGCGGAGGCGCTCAAATTCGGTCGTTACTCGTCAGCAGTCGAGTCTCCTCATCTCGCCGGCCCGCGACATCCAGAACGACGTGAAGCGCTGACTGCGGAGCAAATAAAGTTCATTGTCATCCCCGCCCGACCCTGAACGGGAGACCTCGTTGGCCGGCTCCGTCCGTCCGTCCGTCACGTTGCGGTTACGCCCCCTCGCACGCCCGAGGGGAATGAGCGACGTGAGACCCGTCACCCCGCATCTAGGCGACAAACAGCGGCGGGGCGTCGGACGTATCGCGTGCTGAGCGACGTCGACGCGTACGCCGTGTATGCGTGAGACGCCTACTTTGGACTGACATTCCCAGCGGGAAGGTGCCCGCCGCCCGCTACGTCCCCGCACGAAGGCGCCTCGTCCCGGGCCTCAAACGGACCGAGTCGGCGCCGCGTCGCAACTAAGTGAGCCGGCGAAACCGTAGGTTCGGCCCGGGAATTCTGGGAAACGTTTGACATTAACGTTAAGGCCTTTGTTTAAGCGGCCCGTCCGTCATCCGCAATGTCTAGCGCCATCGGATCAGCGCCTCCTTTGTCTAGCGTAGCCGAATCCAATGATCAACAATGGTCACGAGCCGCACGATTGGATTCAGGTGTGTTGGCGAAAGGAGCCTGGGAAAAGGCTCTTGGATGCAGCTACCCCGGAGGACTGGAGTTGGCTAGCTTGCGGCAGCAAAACAATCGAGCTAGTCCAACGGGGTTCGGGGTTAAGGGGAGCACAAATAAAGATTTGGGACCAAAAAAATGAAAACTGTCATCTTGGGTTTAACCAGTGGGAAATTCACGCTACGCTTAAAGAAGAGGACACGTTCCCTTTTTGTCCCGGCCGTATTAAAAGAACCCGTGGGAAAACCATGGTGAAAATGATGCCCTCAACAGACAGAGAAGAGAATCGTTTACACAGCGGGAGGAAAGCGTGTCAAAAATGCCCGGGCATTGGTGGGAACTGGGACTGGCTGGCTGATGACAGCAGATCCGGAGAACCAGTAGCCCAAAGTAGCCTGGCGATGCCCTCCTTCCTGCCACGCTTTCAACGGCAAACAAGCCACGTTGGCTCTTTGAACAAGAGCGGCAAAATAACGGCGATTCGTCGCCCTTTGCCCACTTACGGTGAGCGCGGAGAATATTTCGTATCCGAATACATCGGAGAGCGACGGGCGCAAAACAGCGCCGTCATATTCAAGTCCAACGTATGTATACACGTGGGATGAAATGAGTGGCGCGGCTCCAATTAAGAGGTGCCAATTAAGTCATTCGCGCGCGTGGGTTAATGTTAGGTGAAATGAAAATGCTTAGCCTTTTTTCCGGTTCCGGTCTTTGCTCGATGGGATCGATCACACGACTGAGTATCCGTTTGAAAAGGCTTATAGTAAAAGAGAGAGAGAGAGAGAGAGAGAGAGAGAGAGAGAGAGAGAGAGAGAGAGAGAGATGGCTTACCGCGCCGCGAGCCTGTGAAGATGCTTTGGGGATTCAAGAAGGTTCGCTCCAAACTTGCAGACTTTGCTCGCTGCGTCGTCCGTGGGGAGTCGCCGATGTTCACCCCTTCATGTTCTCTCCTCCGCTCTTCGCCGCCGGCGGCTTGCCTTTGTTTGCACGAGGTTCTCGCTCGGTCACTAGGTGGTCGGCTGCGTAAAAGCGGCGCCGCGATCCTGGCGGGCCCGTTCGGTGGCGTTGGCGTTGTCGTTGGTGGTGGTGCTGTCGGTGGTGTCCGTGGCAGTGGCCGTGACGGCGACGGCGGATGACGGCGACCCACTCGGGCTCATGTCGACGCTCTCGTCCGGAGCTTTTCTGGGGAGGCGGCGGCGGTGGCGGCGCTCACCGCTCGTCGATCACATGGTTTCCCGAGCGTGGCTCGGCGTCCTTCCTTCCTTGCTTCCTTCCTTCGAGCCTGGCTACCTGGCTGCCTGCCTGCCTGCCTTCCCTCCCTCCTTCCTTCCTAGCTTCCCTCCTTACCTCCCTCCTTCCCTCCCTCCGACTGTTGATCGCCGGAGACCAACGCTCAGATCGCGTGGAGGGGGGCGGACCGCCGCTCGCTCATCGGTTCCGATCTTTGTGGAAAATGTTCCGCGTGGATGTCGCAGCAGCCGTACGACGGCGACGGACGGCAGCCGAACCCGTGACTCTCTCCCTCTCCCCATCTCTCTCTCTCTCTCTCTCTCTCTCTCTCTCTCTCGCCTTCTCTCTCCCCCCCCTCTCCCCATCTCTCTCTCGCGCTCTGCCTCGAACCCCCACCCCCACCCTTTGAATGACAGCCGGCCGGAGGGGGGGAATCTCGTTCTCGTTCTCGCGAGCGAGGCGCGTGCACAACCGTGACCGAGCACGCTGTGCATGCCGTCCGTCGGGTCAGCATCTGTTGAGAGCGCAGACGCCGGCAAATAAATCAGCCGGCTAATAAACGGATGTTATGGATCAGTGCCGCCCGCGGCCAAGTAAAAGGGAGAGGCAAATCTCAATTAAGGACCAATGCTTTCATTGGCCCAAGCACATGTCAGGCGTCGCTCCATTCGAGGAGCGGCCTCGAGTTTTCGGACCGGCTGCCATGGATGGCGACGGGCTCAAAATGGACGTCAAAAGGGCTAATGTCAAAGGCGGGGTTCGGTTGGCTCATTTGGAGAATAGTTTTCATCTCTGAGACCATTTTCATGGCTTTCTTGGGGCTGAGGCGCGGGGGACTTTGTGGAACCCCACCGACTCGCTGCCTGCTTCTGTTTCAGCCCGTGATGAGCACACACCGACCAAAGAAACCACCCACCCACCACCGCAGACGTGATTCAGGACGGGAAGGCGCCGCGGGCCTGGGGAGTCACGCCGTCTGTCACGTGGCCACGTCTTGGCTTTACTTACTGGGACAAGACTTGCCCCAAAGGTCTTGGATTGGACCCAAGCGGGAACGTTGCTATTTGCGAGGCCAGGTTCAATTTTGTGGCGCTCGCCTGGCCCCTCAACAAAAATGGGCCAGAAACACTCATGAGCCCCAGCTCGAGCTTTTAAGGGGGACTGCAATGGGAAGGAAGCTTGTTGTCGACTGTAAAAAGGCTCAATTTTTTTCCCAGGATATCCGGCTCATCGACGACAGCCAATAAAAACAAAGAAGTCCCGAGAGAAAAGGGACCGTGAGGGGTCCGTCCGTCGGACCGTGCCCTTCTTTCTTCTGCGTATTCTATATTTAGCAGTGGCGCTTGGGGGCCCTTGAGCGCTCAGACCGGCGAGAACCGCCACCGCTGCCGCCGCCGTCGTCGTGCGAGAGGGAGGCCCAACAGACCGGGTGGTGTCATGTGAAATCTTGTCTATTTCCGCCTGGCCCTTGAGACGCAGACACGACGCTTGACGCTTGAGAAATCGCATCATTGAATAAGAGGCGAGCCGGAAACACGGCGCCTTGGTATTGGTGGGGGGGGGGGGGGCGTGGTGACTCTGCTTTCTCAGGAAAACCAGTGGAAAGGATTTCTTCTGTGGCCAGATCATCTGATCATAAGAGGACATTTGCTGTGTTCCTAAAGGCACCCGGTCGCCTTCCAAAATGATCAATGAGATGACTTACTTCAAGTACAAAGATTCCTTTTTAATGAGTTCTACAACAACAATTTTGTACAAAAGGAGATTTATAAAAGAAAGAATAAAACGAGAACCACGATGCATATTTACCATGATGTACATGGACTCCCCCCCCCCCCCCCCCCCCCCTCTTCTAATTTGAAGCGTTAGCCCCATGGTACTCGGGCTCACATGGGATAATTTAGCACCACGTCCTGCTTGGCCAGCTCCAGCAACATAGGATCGTCGAAGAACTTGCTGATACTCACGTCCTCGCTTAAACCCTGCCGGCCAAAACAGACGGGACGTCACCGCAGGGAGCGCCCGGGAAAAGACGAGACGAGAGAAGAAAAAAAACAAATTCCTCACCTTGCGCCGCCGGGTTTTGATCATGAACTCTCGAGCCAGGTGCGGGGCGGGTTGAGGCTCCAGGGGCCTGATCACGATGCTCTTGTCCAGCGGGTCGCCAGGAACGATCTAGAGAAGGGCACGCATTCGCCGGTCAAACATTTCTTACACATTCAGCCATCGTCGAGTCACCGACGATGGTAGAAGCGACGCCTAGTTGGGCAAAGTCGGGGGTTTCGAGCCCAATCCCAGGTTTGTCAAGCGATACATGTCTTTTTGTTTGGAGTAGGACCCAAACCCGCCTGTCCGATTTGCGAGCCAAACCGGAGTCCACGGCTCTGCTATTTCAATCTCAAGCACTCTCCGGCGAGATAAGATGTACAAGTGACGCATTCAAGTGTCCACTTGGAGAATTAACTCCGAGAGACAATCCATCAAGGGCGATGGATGGTACCGCTGAGTGGACGCCTTTTTCTCATCCGCCGCCACCGAGTCAAGAACACGTCCATCACATCGACGGCAGCCGAGCCGCGCGAGCCCGTTCGCGCCGTCCACTCATTTTGGAAAGCCTAGGCACGTTGCCAGGCCAAACCGGCGTGACGGGTGAGGGGCGAGGGGCCTACCTGCCAGTGGTGAAAGACGGACAGCGCGAAAGCCTGTCCCTGGGTGTGCGTGCGCAAGTCGGTTTCGAAGCCGAAGGAATCGATGGCCGGGATGAAGGCCTTGATGGTGTAGAGGGGAGAGCCCGGGATGGGCGCGTCTTGCGTCACGTGGCCCCTGCAGCCAAAAAAACAGTCGGGGGTCAGGGTTAGTGCCGGTCCCCAGGACCGCTCCCAAGCG